>NC_073696.1:84687214-84987214 GCF_029784165.1 Wyeomyia smithii | reverse complement strand
GTTCGTGCGGCGGCTTCCCCACTCAACAGCCCAAGCGTTGAAGTCGCCCGCCACTACTAAGGGTGTTAGTCCCGTCAGCTCCATAGATAACAAATCGACCATCTGGGTGAACCTTTCGATAGACCAACGCGGCGGAGCATAACAACTGCAGTAGAACACTCCGTCCACCTTGGCAACCGCGTATCCTTCATTTGAGGTTGACACAACCTCCTGAACCGGGAACTTGCTGGTCGTGCATATGGCCGCCGTACTGGACTTATCTGCAACCCAATTACCGTTTCCGGGAGGAATGCAGTAGGGGTCCGATACGATTGCGATGTCCGACCGCGACTCAGACGCTGCTTGGTATAGCAGCTGCTGTGCCGCATAGCAATGGTTCAGGTTCAATTGTGTCACCCTCACGCCCGTGGTTTCGTGGCCGCCTTACCGGCTGGGCACCGTGGGCCTCCCATAAAGTGCTTGGCGTCCCGTTTTCCAGTACATACCAAGCACTTGGGAGGCTCCCCGCAGTCTTTAGCTTTATGGCCAGCACCACCACAACGCCTACATAACTGGCTCCTATCGGGCCCCTTGCAGGTCCAGGACTTGTGTCCTCCCTCGAAACACCTGAAGCAAACGTCCGGCTGCTGGAGTATGCTCAGGGGACATACTGACCAGCCAACCTTAAGTTTGGCTGTCTTCAGGGCCAGAGTTGCATCGGCCGATGCAAGCCGGAAAGTGGCCACCTGGGTCCCCGCTGGACCCTTTCGGAGGCGAATTACCTCAGTGGCTACTTCCACTCCGCACTTCTCCTTGAGGGCCTGTGCAATATCGCACCTCTCGGTGATTTCATCCAGGTTTTTGAGCTGGAGAGTCACCTCTGAGGTGAGTGCCCGAATTTGCACATCTCTCCCGAGGACCTGCTCGGCTACCGTCTTGTAGGCAGCGCCCTTGTTTTTAGCATCCTTACGGAGCTCAAGGATCATCTCGCCGGTGCTAGAACGACGGATGGTCCGCACATCCGCTCCTAGATCCTTGAGCTGGTTTTCGCCTCTCATTTTCTTCAAGACTTCGGAGTACTTGGACCCCTCCGTCTTGAGTATGAGGGCGTCGCCCCTGCTTCGCGCCTTCTTTCCCATTTTTGGACGATTTGTCGTCTTCTCGTCGTTGCGCTTGCTGTCTTTTTGGCGCTTCCTTCCTCCCACGGTAACCCAAGGGTTTCCCGTAGCTGCCACTTCGGCAGACTTTTCGGCGGACTTGGAGGCCGTTGGTGTGCTATCTCGCGGGCTTAGCACAACCAACCGTTTCTTGCTGTTCTCGGGGGCTTCCCCCGGAGACTGCCTTGCTCTTTTTGCGGCTGACCCGGAGGCGCAAACCGCTGCAAACATGCAGGTGTCCGTTTGGACCGACTTCGTCGCCCTTCCGGTCACCTCCGTTGCATTCTTCTCTGCAGCCACCGCTCTTGCCTTGAGCTCAGCGTGCTCCTTCTTCGCAGCATCGACGGAGGACCGAAGCATGTAGAGAGCCTGCTTCAGGTACTTCGTCGTGTTGGTGCGACTTTTCGCAAACTCGATTATGGCATCGAGCTGCTCCGACAGCGCTACTACCTTCGGTAGCGTGTCTCGCTGTCCTCCGACCGCCTTTATCAACAGTGGACCAGCCACTGCGATGTCTTGCGTCGATCCGGTAGGCGTACTGCCTTTGCCGTCTTCGCAGGCGTCCTTTACTGCATCCATCTCCGCCTTTCTCGGCGGAGACCTCTGGATGCCTCCTCGTGCAAACGGGTTTTTCAACCCATCTGCGCCCAATTGTTGATCTTCATTATTACTGTTCATTTTTGTTAAGTGGGTCCCCCTTCCAGCCGCTATCCTTATCCATACTGGAGTGGTCGCCTATCTGGTCCCATGGTAGTCTATGCCGAAGCAGTGAGGCCATGGCTAGGGGCGGCTGCCATAGCGCCTTATGAGCAACTATGACACCCCCGACCGGCGCAAGTCAGGAAAGGACATCTGATCCCACTCCTGCCCGGTTCCCACCGGGCAATGAATTTGGAACGTACTGGAAGGCCTGCCAGGTTTTACGGGACGGAGACCCCTGCACCGGTTGTTGTCTCGCCGTTTCAAGCCGTTTTCACACGACCTTACTAAGGGAGCTCGGCGCAGGTGCCAGCCCAGAATCGTGGTACGAAAACGAAATCCGACTCTTATCATACGGCGTTGCGACCAGTTACCGTAATTGGGAACTTACTGGCATCAATCCCAATGGGCGAATTAGTGCATTTGGGTGGTGGGAGCGGCACTATTCGCTCCGTCAGAGCTGCTTCCGGATAATGTGGCTTTTGTGAGAATTCGGCGGCCCAATGCCTGAGTCTCACCACAACCTAGGCTAGCTCTCGCTGATGGTCCGGGACTGCGTTCTTGCAGTTAGCACTTCCGTGGCCTACGGTAATCGCCAAATACCGACCCGTGGTGGCATACAGCTCTGCCATATATATATATATATATATATATATATATATATATATATATATATATATATATATATATATATATATATATATATATATATATATATATATATATATATATATATATATATATATATATATATATATATTTATATATATATTTATATATATATATATATATATATATATATATATATATATATATATATATATATATATATAATTATAGCAGTCGCGTTGCGAGTGGCATAAAAAAAATATTTATTCTACCAAAAACTTACATCTAACTTGATTATTTCACTAGAAATTACATTAATTATTCACGCGAAGTCACTGATCGACTGTACTCAACTAAACTCCTCAACGAACTCTGCCAATTCCACTGAGTGGGGCTATTTAATAACTATAACTGCTGAGCTTGCAATTCTACTCTCGCTGCTACGTGTTGCGTCCGGTCCCGATTAGAGTTGCTGATGCGTCCGTTTTGTTATGCTGTTTCCTGATGGTCGTTGATTGTTGCTATGTGGGTTCAAAGTATTGATTATGCTTATTGGGCAGACTGCCCTTCGGTGTCCACCGTAATTCCTCCGAGGGGTAAAGAAAGGGCGTCCTCGACCTTCGTCTCAATTTTTGTCGGTTTATTCCGTTGTTCCAAGATACTCGTGGCTGGTTTCTTAGGGCTTCGAATCTTTATGACTACTTTCTTCCTACGGAGACAGATAAAGATCATGATTGTTATTGTAATTACCGTTGTTGTTGATAGTCCTCCTAGTAAGCTGAATATCCATATTTGGTGCGAATATTGCTTCAGTTTGACATTGTCTAGTTGTTTCCTGTTGATTAGAGTATGGTTGGTCAGAGTAGAGAGGTTGTGTTGTTCCTTTATATTCCAGTTAATCCTGAGGTTATGAAAAGCTCCTTGAAGATCTTTCATTTGGTCAATTACTTCTGTGGCCGTGAAAGTTTCGTTGGCTATTTTAATACTGCAATAATAAAATGTTATGAGTATGTTGCCAGTAAGCGTCCTGTTTTCCGGTCCACAATTTGACGTCATGTTAATTTTGTTTGCGTTGTTGACCAGTAGTTTGTTCTCTGATAATAGATTAATTTGTGTTTCCGTTGTCTGTTGTGCATTACAATGGCTTACGATTCCCATAACTATTGCATAAGTACAATTGTCTCTCAGCGGTTGTATGTCGGAATATCGTTGAACGAACTTCTCTGGGTTTATTGTAGTGAATATTTGATGATTTGATTTAACGATGTATTTTGGAACGTTAGCTATAACCTTGTTGTTTACGATCAAGGGTATTATTTCTATTATTTCTGATGATCTTTTATCCATTTCCGGAATTTCTAGTATGTATAAAAGTAGATCGTTTTTTATTACGATCTTAGGTATTGCGTAATTAAGCGCTTCTTCGGGGAATTCTAGTTCGAATCCTTGATTTTGTAATAGTGAGTCCAGAAAAAACACTTCTTTGAGTGTTAGTAACTTGTTGCTTGCCAATGAGATCCTTGCCCTTAATATTGTGTCCTGAATTTCTTCGAGGATGTCGTTGATGGTATCTATGTAGAGTATCAAGGTTAGTGCGTCGATTTCCTCCAAAATGATCTTGTTTGTTATGGATTGCTGTTCTATTAATTTGTTGATCGTAGAAGTCATGTCTTTGATTCTGTTTTTGATAACGTTGGTCACCTGGAACTGTCTGTTGTTTTCGTTGATTAATTTGTTCATCTTTGTGTTTAAAAGTCTCAGCCATCTGCGTCGGGGTTGCCTGCTAACCACTTCCATGCGCTGCCGAGAGTATCCCATCGCTTAGCTCGCCTACTTTTAGTTGGTTTCAATTGGTGAAAATTGTTAGCTAATGTTCTACTTTTCTGTAAAATTAACTGTGTCATTGGAAGTTGTGTATCTGTTTGTCTAGCTACTTTACTGAATAAAAATACATTTGCTTCTAAATCTGTAAGGTTGATTGGATGAATAATTTTAGTTACTCCTGTTTGAATCCTACATTCTCTGTGTTTAACTAACAATACAGGATCGGAATTAAGGTCTTTGATTTCTAAGTGTTGTAGTCTAGTAAATGTCATACAAAAAGTTATAGTAATAATGATAATTCCTGTTATTTTGAAAATTTTTTTTTTGTTATTTCAATCTTTTGATTTTATTCTTGTGCCTCTTGATATTCCTACTATTTTCAAATTTCCTATCAGTGACTTTTTGTGCAATAGTTTTCTTAGCTCTAGGTTCTAGTTTTTTCCTCAAATTGGGTTTAACGAATACTTCTTGATTTTCGTTTAGATCTGGAGGCTCTTCTTTGAATTTGTTTTGTTTTTCTTGTCTTGCTTTTGCTTTATCTAAATTTTTTCTTACTTTCGTGAAGATCTCTTGGGCGTTGTTATCAATGTCCGGTCGGTTGGCGATGTTGTTCTGGTTGAATAAGACCTCATTAGGGGTGCAGCCAGTAGATGAATGAACACTAGAATTATAAAGGGAAACTGTTAGTTGAATTAAAGCGGGGGTATCTAAGTTAGGAAATTTGTGTTTGTTTGTATTTAGCGTTTCGATGATCGTCGAGTGGGTCTTCTCCACTTGTCCGTTACTCTCCGATGATGATGCGTATTTCAGGCAGGTTCCAATATTATCCTGGTATTCCCTTAACTGTATCGATCTGGAAGTAGTCTCATGATCTGTGATTATTTCTCTTGGATTACCAAATGTACAAAAGTATTGTGCCAGAGCGTTTTTAACATCTATGAGATTTTTCGTGTCCATTGGTATTAGCTGAGCATGTTTTGAAAAAGCGTCGACTAAGGAGAGGAAGTTACATTTGTCTATTGAGAATATGTCCATGTGTAATCTGTCAAGTGGTTTTTCAGTGATCGGTCGGGGAGAAATTTTAATATTGTAAGGTCTTCTGTCATATTTATGCATATTACAGATCGTACATGTGTTAACAATTGTCTTGATTTTTGCGTGCATACCCGGGAAAAAGTAGCTTCGTTTCAGTTGGTTTTCGTTTTTGGTTATCCCTCTGTGGGCGCGTTCGTGCTCTTTAGTGATAATCAAATTTTGTCTGTTCTCATTTGCTACATCTTCGACTCTATGTTGTGTAATTACGAAGTGTCCAGATTTTTCAAAATGTTGTTTGTAAACTTCTTGTATTGTGCCAATTAGGTTTTCGGGAGCCATAATAGCCGATTGTTTATTGTTATGATATCTTTTTAGCATGTCTGTAATTAATTCTTCATTGAATTCTTGTCTGCAAATAGTAACTCGATTGTAGTTTGGGAAGGGGGATTCTGTGAGCTCCGTATCAAGGTTAGCAATTCTGAATATGATTTGGTTGTGGTAGTAGTTGATTGGTCGTTCTGTACAATGAATATAGTGGTCGTCTGAAATGTCTGCAGAGTGTACTGTTTCAGTGTCTGTTAAGTCATTGTTGTTGTCATTTGTTTCTGTCGGGGGATCGTTTTGTTCAGCGGCAGTCTCAAGATTCTCTGAATCTGATGTAGATATCTCAGAAATGTTTACGTTGACGGTTGTGTGGTTTTCTATTTTCCGACTAAGGGCGTCTGCGACAACATTCGTTTTTCCTTCCTTATATTGTACGTCATAATCAAAGTTTTCTAAATCAAGCCTCCATCTTAAAATTTTTGAATTCTTTGTAGAGTTTTTAATAAACGTAAGGGGTTTGTGGTCAGTTATCAATGTAAATTTATTTCCATACAGATACGCTCGATATTTGTCCACTGCCCACATAATTGCTAGTGCCTCTTTCACTGTCGTAGAGTAGTTAACTTCTGTTTTGTTTAGAGTTCTACTGCCGAAAGCAATAGGTTTCTCTACGTTGTTCTGAATTTGCGATAATACCGCGCCCAACGCATAGTTACTGGCGTCGGTTGTCAATATAAAAGGAAGATTGAAATCCGGATAGGTAAGAATCTGATCTGAAGTTAAAATCTGTTTAAGTTTTTCGAATCCTTTCTTATAGTCTTCGTCATGTATATTAATTTGCCCATCTTTCTTCAAATACCTCGTAAGAGGTTTAGCTAATTTAGCGTAGTCTCTTATGAAGCGTCTGTAGTATCCAGTAAGCCCTAGAAATTGTTTGATTTCTTTTTGCGTAGCTGGAATTTTCCAATCAAGAATTTTTGTAATCTTTGTAGGGTCTGGCTTTATCCCTTGAGGTGTAATTACGTGTCCCAGGAACTCTGTTTCTCTTCTCAAAAACTCACATTTGCCGAGCTGTATTTTGAGATTAAACTCAGAGAGCCTTTTCAAAACTTTTCCAACATTTTCCAAATGATTTTTAAGATTATATCCGATGATAATGATATCATCTAAATACACATAGCATATTACACCAATAAAATCTTGTAAAATATTATTCATTGCACGCTGGAAAGTTGCAGGTGCATTTTTAAGACCGAAGGGCATTCTCGTAAATTCGAAATGGCCTTGGTCGGTAGAAAAAGCTGTTTTGGATTTATGTAGAGGATCCATCTCAATCTGATGGAACCCAGATTTTAGATCAAGTGTTGTGAAGTATTCAGACTTCCCCAACCTGTCTAAGATCTCCTCTATCTGAGGTATAGGGAACTTGTCGTCTATCGTTTTCTCGTTGAGTTTTCGATAGTCGATTACAACCCTAACTTTTCGTTTACCCGATGCGTCGGGTTTTTTAGGCACGACCCATATAGGGGAGGAATATGGACTCGTTGAGTGAGTTATAATTCCATTACGAAGCATTTCATTAATTTGTTCCTTAACATCTTTTTTAAAATGATGCGGGTACTTGTATGATTTGGAGTACGTCGGTTTGTCGTCCTTTGTCGGTATTTGATGTTTAATAGCTGTTGTAGCAGTAAGTTTTTCGTCGGTTTTCAGTAACACTCCCTGGTTGTTCAAAATAGTTTTAATTAACTCTTGTTTTTCCAATGCGGACAGATGTTCCATTCTAATTAAGCTGGTTATTGTTTCCTCATCTAATTTGGATTTTATTTTAAGTGGTATAGGAGTGATAGTTTCAAAATTATTGACTTTTATTTTCAACTTTCCATCCATTACTGGTAAATCATCTTTGTGGGTGAGAATTCTTATGGTTGATTTATTATTTTGAGATCTGTAAAGACCTGGTTCTATTATCGCTGAATTATTAAGTTTTTGAAAATTTGGTACTAACCAATCACCATCTGTTGTTGTACTGATTTCGATGTGATGAGGGTTTAGTTTCGTCGCAGGGAAATATTTTTTGTAAGGTATACTAATGTTGCCAATTTCTAACTTCTCTTTATCATAGTCAATTTTGGCTTTAGTCTTTACTAGAAATTGAGAGCCAATAATCCCGTCAAAAAAATCGTGAAACTTAAGCTCATAATATGTCTGAGTGGGAAGGTTATATCCAATAAGGTTCCCTTTTCCTTTCCTATTAATGTTGTGGTTTCCAGAAATGTTTTTAATTTTTGTGTTTTTGCTCGGTTTACAGTTTGTCAAAATGCCTGGGCGAATGATGTTCTTATTCGCACCTGTGTCAATTAAAAGTTTTATGATTTGATTGGTTTTACTATTCCGACTGGTAATGAAAGGTAAATAGTTTAAGTTGTGTTTTGGCGTCTTTGCACCCAACAAAAATTCAGATCAATGTTTTCTTCTTCGTTTTCAGAGTCCGATGATTTTTCATCATCTGTAACCTCATTGTTGTGTATTTGTCTTTTGTTAAGGGTAAGTTTGGTTCTGGTCGAACCCAGTTCCATAGGTTGAAGAGAGTCGGTATCGTTTTCTGGGGGTTCTGTTTTATTTTTTGTATTTAGTTGGTTTGATATTTTTTTATACGTGGAGGGATTTTTACTGTCATAATTATTGTTTTCTTTATACTCTTTTTTGGGGTGAAATTTGGATTGTTTGAAATTTTCCATGTTTGAAGCTGTGCTCTCTTTGCTTCTAAATTTGCACACAAAAGCGTAGGCCGCTTCCATATCTTCGGGGCATGCCGCCTGCGCATACCCAAAGTATGGCTCTTTTAGGCCCGCAAGAAAAGCTGCCAACGCATCCTCTTCTATAAATGCGTTGATCGCCTCCCAGTTGTCTTTATACTTTGACTTCTGCTTGGCTAGAGATTTTATATTTTGGCATATCTCTTTGCATTTGTTGTAATATTTGTGTACTGACATATTGTCAGTCATCTTGTTTTGCCAAAGTTGGCTTTTGTAGAATGTTAGTTCTTGACGGTCGCCCAAGGCGTTTGTCAAAATCTCTTTAACTTCGTTAAAATTCTGTGGGTTGCCTGCAAGGCAAATGATGTCTTTTGCCTTGCCCTCGATCTTATTGATTATAGCCGTTGTGAAAATTTGGTATTGGCAATCTGACACGAGGTCTTTAAAGACCAGGAGTGTATTTTCTGCTGTGGTCAGCCACGCAGAAAGTTGTTTCCGGCTCCCGTCAAAGCGTGGAATTGCTTTGATTGGGTCTGGAATTTTAAATAGGTTTTCTATATTTGCTGCTGGTGCGGGCGCAGGTGGTGCATTTCGACTCGCACTCGCGTTATTTTGTAGCAAAGTATTGAGTGTACTTTGTTGTTGGTTTTGTTTTTCTGTTAGCTCGCGCAGCATTACAGCCAAGCTGTTTATGTCTGCTGTTATTTGTTCCATCGTGTGGCTTTCCGTTTCGTTCGAATTGTCGATGGACAATGAAGTCAACAACGGAATATTTATTTTTAAAGGTACGTGTGAGTACTCTTCTGAGCAGTCGGATGAGGTATCCTCTTCTGCTTCTGAATCCTGCTTAGTTAACTTGAGTAGTTCCCTTGCTTTCCGTAAGGCGGACCTACTTTTTGCCGATTGATCTCTTGGAAATTTAGGCATTCAACTAATGGATTTTGATATTGGTTCTATGGGCTCTATCTTGTAGTTTTCCCTATAGAATAGAAAAAGGTACACCTATCTTGTAGTATGTGGCCTTTCTTCCAAAGAAGCCTATCTTGTAGTACTTCTCCGGAGTGGTAGGGAGAAAAAGTCACACCCATCTTGTAGTATGTATCCTTTCTACCAAAGAAGCCTATCTTGTAGTACTTCTCAGGGACGTAAGTAACACTTTCTTTTCAAATCTGTCAGATTTACTGCAGGCACCTATCTTGTAGTATGCCTTGCGAGTTCACCTGAGCGGGAATAAGCAAAAAAATGAAAATTACTTACGATTTTAAAGAAGATTCCGGGCTGACGATGCTGGTGCTCCAGGTGTAGTGTGGCGGGGGATCCTCAACTCCTTAAACGACGGTTTTCTACGCAACCTTTGGTGCCGCGGATGCTTTCACTTTCAATAAGCACAAGGGGTCACAAATGTTCTTATATCCAGTAATCGCGGGATCACTTTGTGAATGACTATTAGTCAGTCACTTTCCAGTGTTCTTTTCCACACTTTCACTCAGCCGGTTCCCGAAGGCTGCGCCAATTATAGCAGTCGCATTGCGAGTGGCATAAAAAAAAAAAATTTATTCTACCAAAAACTTACATCTAACTTGATTATTTCACTAGAAATTACATTAATTATTCACGCGAAGTCACTGATCGACTGTACTCAACTAAACTCCTCAACGAACTCTGCCAATTCCACTGAGTGGGGCTATTTAATAACTATAACTGCTGAGCTTGCAATTCTACTCTCGCTGCTACGTGTTGCGTCCGGTCCCGATTAGAGTTGCTGATGCGTCCGTTTTGTTATGCTGTTTCCTGATGGTCGTTGATTGTTGCTATGTGGGTTCAAAGTATTGATTATGCTTATTGGGCAGACTGCCCTTCGGTGTCCACCGTAATTATATATATATATATATATATATATATATATATATATATATATATATATATATATATATATATATATATATATATATATATATATATATATATATATATATATATATATATATATATATATATATATATATATATATATATATATATATATATATATATATATATATATATATATATATATATATATATATTTGTACGCTTTAACTAAGTATTTAACTTGATCAGACCAATTTAAGACCACACCGTTCATCTTAATAACGTGGTTATGGTTGGGTTTGAGAAATGAAACTCTTGGCTTATGAGGAAAAATAATTAACTGTGTTTTAGAAGCATTAGGGGAAATCTTCCATTTCTGCAAGTATGAAGAAAATATATCTAAACTTTTTTGTAGCCGACTGCATATAACACGAAGGCTTTTTCCTTTTGCAGAAATGCTTGTATCGTCACAAAACAGAGATGCCTCACAACCTGGTGGTAAATTAGGAAGATCAGAAGTAAAAATGTTATGTAAGATTGGGCCCAAGATACTCCCCTGAGGCACACCAGCTCTAACAGGCAATCTATTAGATTTACCATTTAGATAGTTAACCTGAAGAGTGCGGTCAGTTAAATAACTTTGTATCATTTTTGTAAGGTAAAGCGGAAAACTGAAATTTGACATTTTAGCTATTAAACCTTTATGCCAAACACTGTCGAATGCCTTTTCTATATCTAGTAGAGCTGCTCCAGTCGAATAGCCTTCAGATTTATTAGTTCGAATCATATTTGTTACTCTAAGTAACTGATGAGTAGTCCACGTTTTCACTTAATAATCTTCGCTAGACTAGCAACCTGAAACATAGCATTCCTTATGTCAAATTGGTCAACAAATCGATTTGTGATGGTCTCATTTTATGCTGGACACGGGAAAAGGTCTATTTTGCCCTCTTTTCACCCTATATTTGCGTATTTTTGGAAATATATATATATATATATATATATATATATATATATATATATATATATATATATATATATATATATATATATATATATATATATATATATTTGTACGCTTTAACTAAGTATTTAACTTGATCAGACCAATTTAAGACCACACCGTTCATCTTAATAACGTGGTTATGGTTGGGTTTGAGAAATGAAACTCTTGGCTTATGAGGAAAAATAATTAACTGTGTTTTAGAAGCATTAGGGGAAATCTTCCATTTCTGCAAGTATGAAGAAAATATATCTAAACTTTTTTGTAGCCGACTGCATATAACACGAAGGCTTTTTCCTTTTGCAGAAATGCTTGTATCGTCACAAAACAGAGATGCCTCACAACCTGGTGGTAAATTAGGAAGATCAGAAGTAAAAATGTTATGTAAGATTGGGCCCAAGATACTCCCCTGAGGCACACCAGCTCTAACAGGCAATCTATTAGATTTACCATTTAGATAGTTAACCTGAAGAGTGCGGTCAGTTAAATAACTTTGTATCATTTTTGTAAGGTAAAGCGGAAAACTGAAATTTGACATTTTAGCTATTAAACCTTTATGCCAAACACTGTCGAATGCCTTTTCTATATCTAGTAGAGCTGCTCCAGTCGAATAGCCTTCAGATTTATTAGTTCGAATCATATTTGTTACTCTAAGTAACTGATGAGTAGTCCACGTTTTCACTTAATAATCTTCGCTAGACTAGCAACCTGAAACATAGCATTCCTTATGTCAAATTGGTCAACAAATCGATTTGTGATGGTCTCATTTTATGCTGGACACGGGAAAAGGTCTATTTTGCCCTCTTTTCACCCTATATTTGCGTATTTTTGGAAATATGTATAGACCCTTATCCGTGTCCTGCACAGAATGAAAGTATCACCAATCGATTTATTGACCAATTTTACTTAAGAAATGCTATATTAGGTTGCCAGCCCAGCGGCTCCTAAGAGCATCTTCAGCGGTGGTCCAAATCGTTGTTTTGTTCTATTTTTTTTGGAACAAACTCAAATTCACTGCTGCACCGGTGGTGTAAATTTTGTTTTATACCAGATCTAAATTGAAGAAATTTGAAACTGGTATACGTTTTGGTCTATTTTTGTCACTTTTTGGAACAAGAAATAGATCGTTCTAAAGCCTTTTTTACGCTACCAATAGGTGGTTAAAATGTCATATTTCAATTGAATTTTTAGCTATTTTCATATAAGCATTTTGCGAGTGTTGGGGAATAAACAAAACAAAGATTTTTTATGACAATTCACAATTCATTTTCGTGGCTTTTCTGAAGAAGATAATGAACAGGTTTGTCGTTTTGGGTTTCAAGGAAAGCGACCAGCAAGAGGGGGAATTCTGGAAGACCATAACCGTAGGTTCAACTACTTGGTTTGCAACCATCAGCCACTAGAATAAAAATATGTTGGCTATTTGTTAATCGCCTTAATTGTAGTTAGACTAGAGGAGACCGTAAGAGGCCAGAAAAATGTTCCTTGAAGACACTGAACTGAGAAACGTTCAACATGTAGGCTCGTTTTAATATCTTCAAAACCAAACCCAAGTTTGAAGAACTGCGAGGTTCTAAAAGATTGATGAGATGTGCCGTGTCAAATAAATGTTGTGAAAAAAAAAAGATTGATGAGATAAAAATGGAAGATGAACATCTACGCGATCAAATATTTTTCGCTGTCCTCCGAAGCCCTACTTGTAGCAGAAATTTTTCGAACATACCAATCCATCTTGAGAAATGTCACTGACGCTCGGGTCACACCGTCAAATCCATAAAGTCTTGTGGATATAAAGTGTCTTGCCAAAGTAATCGTTCAATGTGCGTAAAAATTATCGAAATTCCGTTTGTTAAATGTTGAGTACTTTTTATTATAACAAGGGTACTGAATTGTGGACAGTGTGACAGAAGTCAGCGTTTTAAAACAACAAGATATACAACACCGGTGTGGAGAACGAAAAGTTGGTCTATATTAACTCGTTCTATTCAGGTTTCGCTAGTGTAAATCTAGTATAAAGTTGTTTCAAAAATAGACCACCGCTGAAGATGCCCTAATTGGTGGGAATTTGGATTCATTTTTTCCCAGTGCGCATTGGTTTAGTTTTTACCATATGTTAATTTATATATGGTACCTTCTATTTAAATATTTATTTTTCATCGAATGTTATGTTGTAATAGAACATTCATTACATAATTTTGATAAGTTTAGTAGCTTTTACACTGCTGTGTTGAGGCAATTGTATAGCCCCTGTGAATTGAAAAGATGAAAATCATTGTCCAATGTTCGTTTTTGGGATTTGATGAAAAACGCAAATTCTCCCGATAAAATTGTATGAAATTTATAATCAACAGGAAGTTTTAGTGAACTACGCAACGTATTGAATATTCTGTTGGAAAAGTAAAACAAATAAATAATCTTTACCACTTATCAAGGTAAGTATGATCATTATCAAAAAAAAAAAAAAATCGATAGAAAAAAAAACAAAATAGCGAACTTATTAATAATCTCGCCCTGCTCTTCGCTAACAACTCAAATGGTACGCGCAATTGTGATATTCCTTTTGACCTGCAACATACAGCAACAGTATTTTCATATTCGGAAGTGTCTTCCCCATATCGTCCATTCTATGCTAAAACTAGATAACTCGAAATTTAGTAGAACATGTGTTTTGTGGTAAAACTAGATATCTCGGCTATTTGTTGATTTTTTGTTGCTATACCTAATAGGCCGGATATGATATGGATGCAATTCATAAAATCTAAATCGGCATTTGAATCGTCATCACAAAAATAGGTCAAAGCTTCAAACTCGTTTTTCTCAAGACGTCAATTTTCGAGTTATCTAGTTCTAGCATCAACGGGACGATATAATTATGCGTTTCTTCAAGAACTGCTAAAATAAAAGTATAAAATAAATTATTTTTTCTGCTCAGCTTTTTGGCATCAAGAGCGTTGAAAAACATTGCAAAAAACTAATTTTTATAATTAACTGTCGTAGAATAGTTGCGTATTTCAACTATTCCAATGAGGAATGTAATTTTGTTTAATCACCTTAGACAGTTTTGTTATAATCCTGAACCGCCGTGCGAGATTGTTAATGTTTTTCATCAAAACAAGTTTTGATCATGTTCAAACTAAGAATTAAATAAATTTATGTAATAATGAAAAACATCACTTCTCCGTGTCGCACCGTGTTTTCACCACGAAAAAAATTAGGAAACACCATCTTTGACTGATGAGAAGATCCTCTTAATTTTATAATCAATCCCATAAGATTGTGTTCGGTTTTGCAAAGTTTTGCAAGATGTTAATGTTATTGTGACACACACACCAACACATGATTGAAGTGAGCTTTTTCTTGCTCAAACAATAAAAAAAAACGATAGATTCCGCGAAAATCGAAAAATCTGTACACGTGATGGAAGTTTTGGCAGCTACCTACCTATATAAGAAACAGTTGTACAAACACAACGGGATATAAAAACTGAGCAGGTTTACAGAATTGCATCAGTTTCTATCAGAGTTTACTGAAGGAAGGAACAACCTACAATATATCAACATGAAAATCGTACTCGTTCTTGCGATGTTGTTGGCCGTAACCTTCGCCCTACCCAATGATGACCTGCAAGCACATATTAAAGCTATAGGTGAGGCCATCGAGAACAACCCGGAACTGGCCAATGGATGGTTGGGTGATGCCTGGAACTGGCTTAAGACCAACAAGGATGCCCTCGGAACCATTGCTGGAGGTGTTTTGAGTCTGTGAGTATTGGATGATAAGAGCACTGAATCTTTTAGGGCCAAAATAATGCCAATATTTTTTTCTGATTTGCAGCCGTTGAATGAAATCGAAAAAATCTTTGTTTTGAAAATAAATTTGCTTCTGGATAATAACTGTTGTTATAATTTATTCACTAGTGGAAACTTTATTTTATATAAAAATCGTGTGTTCATCTCATGGTGGTGAAACTTTCTAGGGATGTCTATCTGGTAAATTTTTTCTGTCTGTTGTGATTAGGATGGCGTAGACATTTAACTCGGATTTGCAAACGATGGTGGTTTTCGAAAACTTTACGGCTAATAGAAGTTGACATTCTATTGTTCCAACAACAGTTACTCTCTGTAATTTGAGTGTACCAAGGAGGACGCTTTATAATTTTTGTCAGAATCAGTGGCGTAGCGTAAATGGGTGACACCCGGGGCGGAAAATTGGGGGGTCACCCCCACCAGGTTGCAGTGAAATCATCGTGTTATCAACATTTGTGAGAGTTAGCATGTTCGTTTTCAGTTGCACTAAATCAACTCATTTATGAAAATTTGGTCGCGATCATACTCTTAGAAGCAAATTAATATAACTCTCGTGGGTTTCACCTCGACCGCCTCCTAATTGATAATAAATCTCACGGATGTAACCTTTTTGAAGGTGACAAGTCTGAAAATTTTCCTTATGGCTGTTACCCGGGGCAGACCGCCTCTAAGCCCCCCCCCCCTCCACGCTACGCTAGAGTGGTCAGAATGTTATGCTAAATTTTTTTGGAGCGTGTTCTTCCTTGTTGGATAATAACTTGATCAGATCGGTACAATATGCACATTACCAGTGTCAAACTATGATTGTGAAGCAAAAGTTTATTCTTTAAACAATGTTTAGGGTTTCTGTTGAGTTCCTGTTTGTATTCATATGCCTTTTGTAAGAGGTTTAAAACTTGAGCAATACAGCTTGATGAAAAAAATGAGAAATACTAAAAAAATAATCTATCTGAAAATTTAGGTGTACCAATTTGAACAAAAGGAAAATAGTATTATCATTGATATCAAATTTAGAAGACCGTAAAATTAACGTAAAATTAACGTTGACGTGACAATTTTCAACTGAGTAATGTACAAAAAATAGTATTACACTTTAATGCAAATTTGCGACAAATCTCAGTAAATTAGACGCCAAAATAACATGGAAATGTTACAAAATGGTGGAGTATTCCCCTGAATTGTTTCAAGATGAAGGTGCCACGTTGTGGACGATAGCGTTCGTCCTGAACCGAATCAAAAACTTATCATATATTATTGACCATAAGACTTTCTTTTTTTTAAAAATAGGTTAGATAATGACAACTTTCTCGAAATTCAGAAAATAATGATAATAAAAGTTATAAAAGTGTGCTCAGAATAAAGATAGTTGGTTGAAAAACCATTATATCATCTTTTGCAGCTAATCCCTTTTACACATAATTTCGACTTTCCCGATTGAACGGACCATAAATTATGGAAATTTTTTGAAATGTGTGATACGGGTACTGAAAACACGTGAAGTTTTTTCTGTTTTCAATAAATCCAATTTATTTTCAGGAACTTTAAACACGTACGTTGCCTAATGAATGTCCATGTTGATCCGTTAGATTCGTTTTTCAGCCTCTGTAAAGTGAACATATTGTTTTGTGAGTTCATAAGTACATACAATGTTTTAAACTTACGCGATTGCCATGACGCCTTTGGCAATACTTCCGATGGCTCCAGCGTTCTTCGTCACAAAACCAACAACATTACTGAACCATCCATGTGCTTGTTCCGGATCGATGTCAATGGCCTTCTGTAGTTCCAGCAGTTGGTTTGTTAGATCATCGTTGGCATAGGCGACAGCCATAAGCATAGCAAGAACTAGGATGAATTTCATTTTGATTTGTGCTTGTACCTGTACAGGAAGGAAACAACTGATGGTTCGCTTACAAATGGAATCCTATTATATACCAGTTTAGGTGAAGATTTGGCTGGCTTTCTGCACGTTTTCATCTGTTAGTTGTTTGCACATGTGTTGTGAGATAAATATCATATTCAGTTATTATTCTTCCACGTTGGCATTGATTTCAACAGAAAATTTTAAATGTTTCGTAGCCACAATTAGTTTGCCCAGATTATGTTTAAATAATTTAGCACAATTTTGTGTATTTTTACTCTTAAGCACAACTTTCCAGGGCGAATACAAACAAAATAAAGTATAAAATAATAACAATAGGTATAAGCCAATATTATTAACCTTTAATAATAATTAAGTACGTTTTCGTTGCAATTTCTGAACAATATTTTTTTTTGAATATTGCACGCTACATAAATGCCAAAAATTAATCCCGATTGCCCTGGACATTCTTACTCTGTCAAATTATTGTATTTCTTATAACTGCTACCGGCGAATCATCACCGAGAAATCTTATGTGCTAATGCTAACAGGTTTTGCAAACCATTGTAATGCATTTGCATTGTATCCGCAAGCAACATAGATGTTGTAAATTTACCAAAGCTATAGTAGAACATCATTAAACATTAATTTGAAGGGAGAAATAACCTACTGACAGAATTTATTGTTTTAGAAATTTTACCTATTGCATTGCAAGACGATGGTTTACCTCAGTTGAATAAAAATAATTTTTGCGATGTCGTAACTATACATCGAAATCACACTGTTGAAGTCATTACCAATCATTTTAAATAAGAGCAGATTCCATACCAATCATTTTAAATAAGAGCATATCCTCAACGTATGAGGAAAGTTTTGACAAATATTTCAAAACAGTTGTACAAACACAGTATGATATAAAAGTTTAGCAGGTTGACAGGAGTTGCATCAGTTTCTGACAGAGGTTCCTGAAGAAAGTACTGCAATTAATCAACATGAAATTCGTACTCGTTCTTGCGATGTTGTTGGCTGTAGCCTTCGCCCTTCCTACACCCAATGATGACCTGCATGCACAAATTAAAGCTATTGGTGAGGCCATCGAGAACAACCCGGAACTAGCCAATGGATGGTTGGGTGATGCCTGGAACTGGGTTAAGAACAACAAGGACGCCCTCGGAACCATTGCCAGTGGTATTTTGAATCTGTGAGTAGTAACTAGAACTACTGGACCGAAATACTCATGTAATATTTAATTTTTATTTACAGCAGCTGAATGAAATAAAACAATTTCTTTATATTGGAGAATGAAAATAAATGTGTTGTTGATAAGCAATACTTTAATATTTTTTTTCATTTTTGGACATTACTTACCTACGTTTACTTTTACGGCGACAGACCGATTGTCGATCCAATGCCGAATCCAGAATACGTCGCCATGTCCCTCGGTCTTGGGCTGCTATCCTCCAATCTTGCCTAACACTTATTTCGCGGGTATCCTCGTCGACAGCACACATTCAACGAGTGCTGGGCCTAACTCGAAGTCGACGGCCTCTATCGGGATTTCTGCTAAATATAGTCTTTGCTGGTCGTTCTTCCGGCATTCTAGCTACATGCCCGGCAGACTGGGACACGGTTATATGGAAAAAAAACGATTTTTTATTTTTATGCTCCCATGCACTTTTCGTGTTCCTTATGGGTCTAATGGGCATGCTGTAGCAGTGTTGATGAAAAAATTCAATGGTGAGCCGTTCGTCAGACATTCAATCAGTTTGGGGTGAATAACTTTTTCTACAAACATCGTTGCGCCTTACGGTCTTCAGAAGAGTTTTATACAAGAAAAAGGAACACGAAAAGTGCATGGGAGCTAAAACTAATTTTTTGTCCCATCCAAATGCCTAGCCCACTGCAACCTGCCGTTTTTGGCTAACCTCGTTATCTTATGGATTCATGTCATTTTTGGACATACTTTTTACATATTGAGCACGATGTCTCTGTCTTGTAACAAAACAAAAGAGGGTATCTGAATTCTTGTTTCGTCGTGGTTTGATCTAGGGGGACCGCCCATCTAGCGCCTTGTTTTATTGAAAAATACAAATAAGCACGTCTATCGTCGTGATCTGGTGAAAACTAAACCCTCTAGAGTCTAGACTCAAGTTAGTTTTAAGACGGACTTCGGTAAAATCTCTATGAATCTTTGTAAATATTTTATAAGTGCTTAGGCTGATACAAATTTCGAATTATTTTTATGTCCAAGGTTATCAAAGTTAGCAGAGGGGGTGGAAAAAAATACATAACACCGAGACGAAAAAAAATGAAATATATTTGATCAATTGAGCTTTTTGTTCTTCCCCTTCCAATATTCAAGATGAAGGGGGGGGGGGGGGGGTTGACATAAAATGAAAATAAAATTTGTAACGGCCTTATTGAAGCTTTTTATAGTTTTGACTGAAGCCCGCCTAAAGGCGGCATTGGACACTAGTGGGTTAAGTGAGATTGGTAAGCGCTACACAAAAATAGAAATCTACATTTCTCCCTTCCCTCTATACAACGATAAGCAACATCTAAACTACTGAAACTGCAAGGCAGCCGGGAAGGACGGCATTCCCGCCGAACTCCTCAAAGTCGGGAGCGAACAGCTGTATCGTGCCATCCATCGGATCATGCTGAGAGTGTGGTCTGATGAAGAACTGCCCTCGGACTGGTTGGAGGGTCTCATATGCCCGATCTACAAAAAAGGTCATCGCCTGGACTGTAGCAATTATCGGGGCATAACTCTTCTCAATACCGTGTACAAAATTCTCTCCTGCATCCTGTTCCACTGACTGAGGCCGTTGCAGGAGACCTTTGTTGGCAAGTACCAATGCGGTTTTCGAGGGGGACGCTCCACGACGGACCAAATGTTTACCTTGCGACAAATCCTCGAAAAATTTCGAGAATTCAACTTGCGGACGCACCATCGTATCATAGACTTCAGGGCAGCGTACGATTCAGTTAAGAGAAATGAGTTATGGCAGATTATGATCGAATATGGCTTCCCAACAAAGCTGATTAGGCTGATACGTGCCACCCTTGAAGGTTCTACATCAAGCGTCAGGATAGCTGGTGAGATATCGGACTCGTTCGTGACGCTAGATGGTTTGAAGCAGGGTGACGGGCTGTCGAACTTATTGCTCAACATCGCATTGGAAGGTGCTATACGGAGGGCTGGTGTGCAGAGAAGCGGCACCATCATTACGAAGTCGCACATGCTTCTCGGATTTGCGGACGATATCGACATCATTGGTATCAACCGTAGAGCTGTGGAAGAGGCCTTCGGACCTCTCAGGAGGGAAGCTGCGAGATTAGGGCTTGTCATAAACTCTGCCAAAACGAAATACATGGTGGCTGGCAGAGGGCGTGGTAGTCCGTCGGAGGTTGGTGCTGCGGTGGTGGTAGATGGGGAAACATTTGAAGTAGTCGACGAATTTATTTACCTGGGAACATTAGTGACATGTGACAACGAGGTTAGCCGTGAGATAAAGAGGCGGATAGCAGCCGCAAACAGGGCCTTTTACGGATTACGTAACCAGCTTAGGTCCCGCAGTCTGTAAATCCGTACTAAACTTGCACTCTATAAAACACTGCTTTTTCCGGTGGCTCTCTACGGCCATGAATCATGGACGCTGAAAGAGGCTGATCGGCGAGCTCTTGGTGTTTTTGAGCGTAGGATTTTGCGTTCAATTCTTGGCGGCAAACTAGAAAATGGTGTTTGGCGCAGACGCATGAACCATGAAGTGTACCAGGCATACAAATCGGCGGATATAGTCAAGCGGATAGAACACGGCAGGCTTCAGTGGGCTGGGCATGTAGCGAGAATGCCAGATGAGCGACAAGCGAAGGCTATATTTAGCAGGAATCCCGATAGAGGTCGTCGACTTCGGGGTAGACGTCGCACTCGTTGGATGTGTGCTGTCGTCGACATGGCGACGTATTCTGAATTCGGCACTGGATCAATAATCGATCTGCCGCCTTAAAAGTAAAGTAAAGTAAGTACTGTAGAATCCAGATTGAAGGAAGGGTACGTGGTGGGGAGCCTTAGAATAACTTACTTACTTAGAATAAACCCATGCTAAAAGTCCTTTGACAATCAAATGGCCTGATTCTACTAAAATTCGAACCCACGACCACCCGTTTACCAAAGCGGATTCTATAACCTTGCGGCTACGGAGCTCCCTCAAAAAATATCTGATGTGGCAAAAGAAGTGCGCCGTTCGTGACTACCGGGACTATAAACGCGGAAATCTACCTCAAGGAGTGTATACAGAAGCATCTGCTCCCTCTGTTGAAGCAACATGAGAGATCTACGAACATCTGGTCGGATCTAATAACACCACCACTATTCAAATTATGTCATGCAGTGGTATGAAGCATATACGAGTATTTTTTTTGTGTTTTCTGTGCTAAGAAAGTTAATTAACGGAAACATAACAAGATAGTAACAAATTTTTCTATAGTCTCGAAAATACTTTTATAAGTTTTGATGAATATTAGTTATTGAGCAGAAATTGCTAGTTATCGTTTGAACGAAAAAATGACGGTATATTTCCTTCTAGAGGTTCAAACTTCCCGATACCATCGAACAAACTTTGGATACATAGGAAGGTTGAGGATTATTTTGCCAAAATAATGAATTAAGGAAACCAAATGCTCGCTTCGAGGGTTAATATTCCCCAAATTACGTTTTAGTATTCAATGAATGAAAAGGTACCTCTTGTCGTCTTTCTTTACATTTGTGATATGAGTTCTAAAAGCAATGACGGAATGAGTTGCATTTTATCATACAAATAAAATTTATTTTGCACAATTTTAA
This sequence comes from Wyeomyia smithii, assembly GCF_029784165.1. Lineage (NCBI taxonomy): Eukaryota > Metazoa > Arthropoda > Insecta > Diptera > Culicidae > Wyeomyia > Wyeomyia smithii. Next base: position 84,965,461 of record NC_073696.1, on the reverse strand, counting down.
ACTCGTTTGCTGGATAATAACCTATTTAGACATCCGTTAGATCCGTTGCTTAGCCCCTGTGAATTAATAAAAAATATGAATTATTTATGAATATTTTTCATGATTTTAAAAATTTAGGCAATGAAAGGAATGAAAAATATAGTGTTAGTGAACTTACGCGATTGCAATGACGCCTTTGGCAATACTTCCGATGGCTCCAGCGTTCTTCGTCACAAAACCAACAACGTTACTGAACCATCCATGGGCCTGTTCCGGATCGATGTCGATGGCTTTCTGTAGTTCCAGCAACTGGTTTGTTAAGTCATCGTTGGCATAGGCGACAGCCATAAGCATAGCAAGAACTAGGATGAATTTCATGTCGATTTCGTACTCGTATCCGTACAGAGACCCGGAGTAAACAACTGATGGTTCTTTGCGAATGGGGTCCTATTATATACCAACTTTGGTAAACTTTGACAGGCTCAGATTTTGTGTCACTGTATTGGTTATCGTATCATTGGTGGTTTTTCTGTGAAGAAGTCTGCACGTTTTCATCTGTTGGTTGTTTACTCATATGGTGTGATGTTCTTCCGGGAATTGATTCCAACAAATCATTTCAAACGGTTTGTAACCTGTTTCCTAATGTTTTTGACAGAAAATATTTTCTGCGGTATATCAATTACCTTGTAACAATTTTTCAAATTCTGAACCTTATTCCATGGATGCGTTTTGGTTTTGAACTAGGTATGATAAGCGTGAGTTTTTTGTTTGTTACCTTCAAACATAATTTAGTGCATTTTGTGTGTATTTATTAAAAATTTTCAGTTCTTATACAAACTACATAACATAATGGCAATGTAACATGAATCACTAGTAATGTAATTTTATAATACAATCTGAGGTTTTATCATGCATCAAAAACACATTGTTTAATTAAGCCTCAATCCTAACACATTAACAAATATTTCGACTAATAGCAGATTCCGTCAAAAACAGTATGTCTACTATAACGTATGAGGAAGGCTTTGGCAAGTAATTTAAAACAGTTGTACAAACACAGTGTGATATAAAAGTTTAACAGGTTGGCAGTAATGGCATCATTTTCATTCAGAGGTACCTGAAGGAAGTACTACAATTAATCAACATGAAATTCGTACTCGTTCTTGCGATGCTGTTGGCCGTAGCCTTCGCCCTACCTACACCCAATGATGATCTGCATGCACAAATCAAAGCTATAGGTGAGGCCATCGAGAACAACCCGGAACTAGCCAATGGATGGTTGGGTAATGCCTGGAACTGGGTTAAGAACAACAAGGACGCCCTCGGATCCATTGCTGGCGGTATTTTGAGTCTGTGAGTATTGATAAGTACACTTGAACTTTGGAGCCGAAATAATCATAATATTTTTCTTTTTCATTTGCAGTGGTTAAATGAAATCCAAATAATTCCTTTTATGAAGACTGCAAATAAATGTGCCTTTGATAATTATTACTGTGATAATTTATTCATTAGTGAACATACTTTTTACATATGAGGTTCGATAATACCGATGAAATCCGTGGGAAGTGTCAGAAAAGTGAAGTTATTTTAATAAGGTCAGCATCGTACTTCGAGACTAGCTGGAAAGTTATCTTTCTGCATGCAGTCGAAAAAGGGGTTTAATTCTTTCGCGGGTTTTCGTGGCCCTTAAGAAATAAAATTGGAGTACAAAATGACTTCCCCTTTTCTGACAAGTAGGTTTAAATCCCTACGAACGATAAGTACTAATTGCGATAGCAAACAAATCCTAACAATTAAAATTACAAATTTATAACAGTGTTGAGAAGTCACCATTTGTGATTGGACACACATACTCATTACTTACTAATATTTATCATAAATACTTAAGCTATCTTTATCTCCCAGATGGTCTCGAGGTACGATGCTGGCCTAACAAGCCAATCGTCGTAGGTTCGAGTCTCGGCTCGGGAGAGACTGTTAGTGTCAGTAGGATCGAAGTGCTAGCCCCACAATTGTCCTGTACACTAAACAGTCGGCTGCGAAGTCTGTGTATAACTAAAACAGAAGGTCGAGTTCCGAATCGGAATGTAGCACCAAGGCTTTTTTTACTTAAGCTACTAACAAATCCCCCCCTTAAAAAAAAGAGTACAAAATGACTTACCTTTCACAAAAATTTTGTAAAAGCACCCTTATTCCCAATTTTTCATGTGTTGTGATCCGAGTGTCTACGTGATTTTTTTTCATAACATTTATTTGACACGGCACAATACATAATAATGTTTTACGGAGCCAATTATATCTAGTGTCTTACTTTATAAAAGTATCTTAAAAACTAAGAGGCAAGTTTTTTATTTTCGCTGCCGACTACGAGCCAAAATTAAATCTAAAATTAAAACTAATTTGCGTTTTGAAGTCAGTGATTTGTTGTTGAGGACGACATGATGTTCTTTAAACAGCCAAAACAATCAGCAGCATATGTGTTATATTCTGCTGAACCAAGACACGACCAGGAAATAAGGTTTCTCGGGCGAGGTATCGTGCGAGGTCTAGTTGCTAATTCAGAATCGGGGGTCCAAACGTGTTCTTGCCGTTAAGTTGAAAGTAGGCGGAAGGGAGTGGGACTATACAGGGGCGTGGATGGATTTTAGGAAAACGTATATGAGGGACATGTAGGGAAAGTCACGACTCGTCAAGACATCAGGACAGGAACAGCTGGCCGTCTACCTCCGGCCTGCAGGGAAGCTACTAATTTAGACATGGCGTCACGGTGTACAGGGCATGACCAAACAACGTGCTCTATGTCGTGATAACCTTCACTACAGGCACAGATACCACTTCCTTCGAGCCCAACACGACGGAGATGCGCGTCAAATCTATAGTGATTGGACATAAGCCGGGACATCACGCAAATGAAATCCCGACCTACATCCAACCCCTTGAACCACGGGTTCGTCGATACCTTGGGGATTATGGAATGTAACTACCTTCCCAGTTCCTTTTTAGTCCATGAACTTTGCCGACTGATGATCGTATTCTGACGTACAAATGCGAAAAATTCATTAAAGGCCATTGGTCTTTCATAAATGTCACAGTTTGTTGCGCCCACCTTAGCCAAAGAGTCCGCTTTCTCATTGCTCGGTATCGAGCAGTGAGAAGGGACCCACGCTAAGGTAATCTGAAAGGATTTTTTGGATGAAGCACTCAAATGTTCCCGTATTTTCCCCAAGAAATATGGAGAGTGCTCAACATCTTTCATCGATCGGAGAGCCTCAATGGAACTTAGACTGTCCGTAAAGATGAAATAATGGTCCGTGGGCATTTTTTCGATAATCCCTAGGGTGTACTGAATTGCAGCTAATTCAGCGACGTAAACAGAAGCAGGATTATCGAGCTTTTGGGAGACGGTTAAATTGTTATTGAAGATACCGAAGCCAGTGGACCCATCGAGAAGTGATCCGTCAGTGTAGAACATATTGTCGCAGTTGATGTTTCGATATTTATTGAAAAAAAATTTGGGGATCTGCTGCACGCGTAAATGATCCGGGATACCACGAGTTTCTTCTATCATGGAAGTGTTGAAAAACACAGTGGAATCAGAAGTATTAAATAAACTGACACGATTTGGAATATTCGAAGAAAGGTTAATATTTTGGGAAATGTGATTGAAATACAATGTCATAAAACGGGTTCGAGAATTGAGTTCGATTAACCTTTCAAAATTTTCAATCACAGAACGGTTCAAGACCTCACATTTAATAAGAATACGAGAAGACAGGCTTCAGAAGCGGGTTTTCAATGATAGAACTCCAGTTAAGACCTCCAGACTCATCGTATGGGTCGACTGCATGCAACCTAAGACGAGACGCAAACAACGATATTCTATTCGCTCCAGTTTGATCAAATGTGTGTTTGCTGCGGAGCGGAAGCAGAAACCCCCGTACTCAATAACAGACAATATCGTTGTTTGGTAAAGCCTTATAAGGTCTCCTGGGTGGGCTCCCCACCATGATCCGGTTATTGTACGAAGAAAATTCACTCTTTGCTGGAATTTCTTCATGAGATACCTAACATGGCAACCCCAGGTGCCTTTGGAGTCGAACCAGACACCAAGATACTTGTGTACCAAAACCTGAGAGATCGTTTTACCCTTTAACTGTGGCTGGAGCTAAGCAGGTTCATGCTTCCTAGAAAAAACTACTATCTCAGTCGTCTCCTGAAAGAATTCGATACCTAGCTGTAGAGCCTAAGCAGACAAATTGTCCAAGGTATCTTGCAACGCTCCTCGCGAATCGGCAGCTTTGGCTCCTGTAACAGAGACCACGCTGTCGTCGGCAAGTTGTCTTATCGTGCATGAATTTGCCAGACATTCGTCAAAGTCATTTACATAAAAAATGTAAAGAAGGGGACTTAAATATGAGCCCTGGGGTAGACCCATGTAGCTAATGCGAAAAGTTGCCAAATCGCCATGCGCAGACGCCATTTGTTTTTTGCGAGCAAACGCCAGCTGAATATCTGTTGAAAGCAACGCAAAACAATCATTCGTCCTTCTGGCACGGCGGAAACCAAATTGAGTATCTGATAGTAGACCATTTTATTCGACCCAGTGGTCTAAACGACGGAGTATCATTTTTCCCATCAATTTCCGGATACAGGATAGCATTGCAATCGGCCTATAAGAGTTGTGATCAGAGGCTGGTTTTCCCGGTTTTTGGATGGCGATCACCTTCACTTGCCTCCAATCCTGCGATACAATGTTTTGCTCCAGGAACTTATTGAACAAGTTCAACAAGCGCCTCTTGGCATTGCCGGGTAGATTTTTCAACAAGTTGAATTTGATTCTATCTAACCCAGGCGCGTTATTGTTACAGGACAGGAGGGCAACTGAAAATTCTGCCATCGTTCTATCGCGTCGTGGCCCGGAGACGCATCGCGAATAATGTTTTGCTCAGGAACAGAGTCCGGACATACTTTCCTGGCAAAATCAAATATCCACCTACTTGAAGACTCTTCGCTTTCGTTGACCGTTACGCGATTACACATTCTTCTGGCTGTGTTCCAAAGAGTGCTCATCCAAATCGATGTCTCCCTCGACGTCTCGTTTACGAACCGACGCCAGTAACTGTGTTTCTTTGCTTTAGCCAAGCTTTTAAACTTGGGATCAAGCTCCGAATAACGTTTAAAGTCGCCGGCCTTGTCTTTATCCCGGAAGATCAGAAACGCGTCGGATATTTGCGTGTAGACATCAGAGCACTCTTTGTCCCACCACGGAGTGGGAGGCCGTTTTTGATCGTTACGCCGAGATATTTCTTCGTTTGGGCTTGCAACGCGGCGTCGAGAATCCATCCCGCAAGAAGGTTGTATTCATAAAGTGGTGGATGATGTTGAATTGACTCGACCGCTTTTGAAATCATTTCCTCGTATAGCTTCCAATCGATGATCCGTGTGAGGTCATACGGAATGTCAATTGGTCGCATGCGTAATTGAAATAAGAATAGGCAAATGGTCGCTACCGTGAGGATGGAGGATTACCTTCCATGTGTTATCCAGCCGTACCGACGTCGAACATAAAGATAGATCCAAAGCGCTTGGGCGTGCTGGAGGTTTCGGGACACGTGTCATTTCACCTTCAAAAAACAGTCATGTTTAAAACAGTCATGTCGAAGTCATCGCAAGGGTTATAGATTAAAGAGGAGCGGTTATCATTAGAAGAGGAACCTCAAGTCACGTCATGAGAGGTAAAATCTGTCAAAATCAAACGGTGCAAGGGAAGAAGTTCTAATAAATCAAAGAGCAGCCGTTGCCCAACCTGTGCTCTGGGGGGAATATATATTGAGGAAATACAAAGCTCTTTACCTTGTATTGTCATTTGACATGCGACGACTTCGATGCCTGGAATCGATGGGAGGTTAATACGATAGAAGGAATAGTACTTCCTAATCCCTTGAAGTACTCCTCCAAATGAGGTGTCTCGATCAAGGCGAATCATATTAAAATCATGATGTATAAAGACATGGTGTAACGGTAGGTCAAAAGCTGAATCGGCCATATTGGAAAAAAAATGCCAGCGAGTAGGTTTGTTGATAAACAACTAGGGCATAAAAATTATCGCATCTCATAATATATCATTTGGATGCATTTAAATCATGAATATGGCGATGCTACATACCTTGTTATTAGATTTTATTAATTTAAGAAACAGTTTCCACCTTAAAACACCTGAATTTGAGGTATTCAATTGCCTAGTTAGTAAGTATATATCAAAAAACACGAAGAAGTTATTCGCTATTGCAAATTGATGCTTCGTCTTCGTTTCGCAAAGAGAAAATGCATAGCATTTGTTTTTATTTTTCAATACTTAAAATGAATCAATTTTTGGTAAAATACTTCTACAATTCCACTGTAAAACAGAGATAGAATCCTTCAGATGAGCAGATGAATTAGCCATCGAAGGATACGATCGCTGCAAGGAAAGGCCATTGAGCAGTCAACTGCTTCAAAAATGATCTAACTGTTGGAAGGAATGCTGTAAGAAAACTTTAATTGGATCGGGTACATTGAAAGTTTCAAAAAGTATGTATGAAAATTTAACCAATCCAGCATTTGATTAATCAACTGGATGAGCTGGGAACTCCTTCTGGGACTTTAAATTTGCAAGCCCAGGAGGAGTTTGCTTCGGTTTTTTCGTTGCACTTTTAAGTTAGTTTGACCATTCATTTCACTTTGGGAAATCTTAGAACCTTTTCGGGGAAGTTTAAGAGAGGAAATATTTTACCTCTTTCTGGACTCCCCAGGATTGGCAAAGGATGTTCCCGCTGGTGAATCGTCAGAATTGGTTTCATCAGAGGACAACAGATCGAAGGGGTTCGTAGTAACGGGAGAAGTGGTTGCGGTCTTCTTCAGTATGTCAGCGTAGGAACGCTTTTTTTTTTTTTTTTTTAAGGGGGGATTTGTTAGTAGCTTAAGTATTTATGATAAATATTAGTAAATAATGAGTATGTGTGTCCAATCACAAATGGTGACTTCTCAACACTGTTAGAAATTTGTAATTTTAATTGTTAGGATTTGTTTGCTTTCGCAATTAGGACTTATCATTCGTAGGGATTTAAACCTACTTGTCAGAAAAGGGGAAGTAAACTTACAACTAACTTAATTGCTAACTTATTGGCTATAAAGAGAGCTTATCGTAGCAATTGAGGATTGCAACGATTTTTGTCGAAAATTGTTAATAATTTTATTTGACATAGCTTCTAATGGTTCAACACCAGTAAGTCTATGTAATTCGAGTGTACCAAACCAAGGAGGACGCTTCAAAATCATTTTCAGAATTTTATTCTGAATCCTTTGGAGCGTTTTCTTCCTTGTTGAACAGCAACTTGACCAGATCGGTACAGCATAAAGCATTGCTGGTCTAAAAATTTGTTTGTAAATCAAAAGTTTGTTCTTTAAACAAAGTTTAGAATTCCTGTTAATGAGAGGATATAAACATCTCGTATATTTGATGCACTTGGCTTGTATACTCTCAATGTGCTCTTTGAAAATAAGTTTTTTATCATAAATTAGTCCCAAGTACTTAACCTTGTCGGACCAACTTAAAATAACCCCATTCATCTTGACAACGTGATTATTGATTGGCTTGAGGAAAGAAGCCCTAGGCTTATGCGGAAAAATTATCATTTGAGTTTTAGAAGCATTGGGAGAGATTTTCCACTTTTGCAAGTAGGAAGAAAAAATATCTAAACTTTTCTGCAATCGACTGCATATGACACGAAGACTTTTTCCTTTTACGGAAATGCTTGTGTCATCGCAGAACAATGACTTTGTGCATCCTGGAGGCAAATCAGGAAGATCTGAAGTGAATATGTTGTACAGGACTGGACCCAAGACTGAACCTTGAGGCACACCTGCTCTGACAGGAAATCTATCAGATTTTGAATTCTGATAGACAACCTGCAGAGTTCGATCAGTAAGATAATTTTTTAAAATTTTGATTAGGAAAATTGGAAAATTAAAAGTTTGCAATTTCGCAATCAAACCTTTATGCCAAACACTGTCGAATGCTTTTTCTATGTCTAAAAGAGCAGCTCCAGTGGAATAACCTTCAGATTTGTTAGCTCGTATCATATTAGTAACTCTGAGCAATTGATGAGTTGTGGAATGCCCATGGCGAAATCCAAACTGTTCATTTGCAAAAATTGAATTTTCGTTGATGTGTGACATCATTCTGTTAAGAATAACTCTCTCAAACAGTTTACTTATTGAAGAAAGCAAACTGATTGGTCGATAACTTGAAACTTCAGCTGGATTCTTATCCGGTTTTAAAATGGGAGTAATTTTTGCATTTTTCCATAATTTGGGAAAATATGCAATTTTGAAGCAGCAATTGAAAATTTTCACTAAAAAATCCATTGTGCTCTCAGGGAGATGTTTGATTAGTATATTAAAGATTCCATCGTCACCAGGTGCTTTCATATTTTTGAAATTTTTAATAATTGATTTAATCTCATTCAAGTTAGTTTCAATTATTTCTGCAGGTAAAAAATTCTGGGAAGAAATTAAATCAAATTGACGTGTGACTTCATTTTCAATTGGACTCACAAAATTCAAATTTGAGTTATGAACACTCTCAAACTGCTGAGCAAGTCTTTGAGCCTTTTGTTCATTGGATACAAGAAAACGTTCACCATCTTTTAAAACTGGAATAGGCTTTGAAGGTTTCTTAAGAATCTTCGACAGCTTCCAAAATGGTTTTGAATATGGTTTCAATTTTTCAACTTTAGTCTCAAAATTTTGATTTCTCAGAAGAGTAAATCTATGTTTAATCTCTTTCTGTAAATCTTTATAAATAGTTTTAAAAACAGGGTCACGAGAACGTTGATATTGACGTCTGCGGACATTTTTCAAACGAATTAGAAGTTGAAGATTTTCGTCAATTATTGGTGAATCAAATTTCACTTGAGCCTTTGGAACAGAATAATTCCTGGCATCAACAATTGCACATTTTAATGCTTCCAAAGCGGAATCAATATTCACTTCGTTTTGCAAATCAAGCTCATTATTGAAATTTCTCTCAATATGAGTTTTGTATCTTTCCCAATTAGCCTTGTTATAATTAAAAACAGAGCTCATAGGGTTTAAAACTGATTCATGGGATAAAGAAAAAGTTATTGGAAGATGGTCAGAATCAAAGTCAGCATGTGTGATCAAATCACTACATACATGACTTTGATCTGTTAGCACCAAATCAATTGTTGAAGGGTTTCTTACAGAAGAAAAGCATGTAGGACTATTCGGAGACAAAATAGAATAGTATCCTGAAGAACAATCATTGAATAAAATTTTGCCATTGGAATTACTTTGAGAATTATTCCATGAACGATGTTTAGCGTTAAAATCGCCGATTATGAAAAATTTCGAACGATTTCTGGTGAGTTTTTGTAAATCACCTTTAAAATAATTTTTGAGCTCGCGTGTGCATTGAAATGGTAAATATGCTGCGGCAATAAATAAAATCCCAAGTTCAGTTTGAACTTCAATTCCCAAAGTTTCAATAACTTTCGTCTCAAGATGGGGAAGAGCACGATGTTTGATTCGGCGATGAATAACAATTGCAACTCCACCGCCGGAACCCTGAATCCTATCATATCTATGAACCACGTAATTGGGATCATATTTTAATTTTATATTAGGTTTCAAAAATGTTTCAGTAATAATTGCAATATGCACATTATTTACTGTTAAAAAATTAAAAAGCTCATTCTCATTGGCCTTCAATGAGCGAGCATTCCAATTTAATATTTTAATTGTTTTATTTAAAATCATTGCTAAATTTTAAATTAGAAACAATTTTAATAGTAAAATTTGTGCCTATTTGAATGGCTTCAAACATTGATTTTGCCTGCAACATGGCGTTCATAAGATCGAACATTGCCTGTTGCAGAAAAGAAAGTTTACCTGCCGTAATAGGCCCCAGGCAGTTGACATTAGAAAAAATATTTTCGGCAGCAATATTAGCTGGAGTAATAGGTGTACAATTATTTTCTAGCGTGTTTTGCTTACCCATATTAACGGTCATTTTCGAACTACCAACACTAGGCGGTATAATGTTCGAACTACCTGTAACCTGTGCATAAGTTAAACGGGTATGCAAAGGAGTAGGTAAACTATGCGTCACTGGTACGCTTGGAGAATTTTGTTTTGAAGTTGGTTTTAATTGAGAAATTGAATTTTGTTTACCTTGCCTTGCCTTAACAATTGCTAAACGGACTGGGCATTGATAAAAATTCGACATATGGTTGCCGTTACAATTCGCACAGCGAAAATTTTTACTCTCTTTCACAGGACATGTGTCCTTTGTGTGAGAAGAGTCTCCACAAATGAGGCATTTTTGGTCCATGTTACAGAACTTTGAACCATGGCCATAACGTTGGCAAATACGGCATTGGGTGATATGCTTTTCACCTCCGCCAAACTTTCGATATAATTCCCATTTTACACGCACGTTATATAAAGCATGTGCTTTTTCAAAAAATTTTAAGGTATTAACCTCACTGCGGTTAAAATGAATTAAATAATTTACAAGGGAAATTCCAGTTCGCTGACTGTTTTCGCCTCGTGATTTTTGTTTCATTAGAATTACTTGGGTAGGGGCTATGCCAAGTAATTCTGTTAAAGTAAGTTTGATCTCATCAACGGTTTGATCGTTGGTGAGACCTTTCAAGACAACCTTGAACGGCTTGGCGTTCTTGGTGTCATATGTAAAAAATTTGTACATCTTGTCAGTTAAATACTGAACAAGACGATCACGACCCTTTACTGAGTCGGCTAATAAGCGGCATTCACCTCTACGGCCAATTTGATAGGTAACTTTAACGTCAGAAACAAACGTTGAAAGTTCCTTTTTGAATATATTAAATTCAGAAGAAATAGTTACCACAATAGGTGGAACTTTCTCCTTTTTTAAAGATTTTATATTTTGTATAGTTTCATTATTGGTAACTTCCATTTCACCAGCTTCTTGCTCAGGCAAAATATCAAAAGGATTGTCACTACAGACACTCGATGTGTCAGAAAGAGATGCCTCTCTTTTCCTCCCCGCAGCGATGCGAGGTTTCTTTTTCCGTCCAGCCATTTCAGGTGATACGAAAAAAGTTAAAACAAATGTTAAATTCAAAAGTAGGTAGTCTTGAGAAAGACTGATGGGAAATAACTTTCAGGTAGTCTTTAAAAGACACACTGACAAAACACAAACTTTGAAGCTATAGGCAGTCAAAGACCAGTCCACAAGCAACCGAAAAAACGTCTGATCTGTAGGACAGTTCAAGACGCACTGAGCGTAGGAACGCTTTGAACGCTCTTTGAGAGACCGTTTTATTTATTCCTGCGCTGCATGTACACCGCACATGCCGGGAGCTCATGCAGATTTTCCCCGCAGTGAATACACTTTTCAGCGTTAACACTGCAAGAATCTTCCGCATGAGTCTCCTCACTCTTGCCACAACGTGCCTTATTACAGCAGTAGGCGGCTGTATGGCCTAACTGCTTGCAATTCAGGCAGTTCATGATGCGGGCACGTAGAGCCTCACAGGGAGACGAACCCGATGGATCGTGATGTGGCTTGGAAGTGCAGATCCGGCGAACGTAACCCGAAACGAGTCTGACGGAGTGTATACTTTTTTCCACCGACAAGCGATACCGACCGCAATTGCCTGCAGTCGAGCACCTTCACACCAGGACATTTGCTATTCTTAAAGAACGCGGTAGCACTTTCCAGAATGCACTCGGAGGACAGACTCAAATCGCTCACGACACCGTCGATCTCCACGTCTCTAGCGGGTACATAGACACGGTATTCCCGTGTAAAGAACTCGGAGCAAGCTATATCATTGGCCTCTTTAAGGTTATTGACCACGACACGGAGCTTGTTCGGCCTGATTTTTGAAATTTTTGTCACAGCTTTAAAGTGCGACGTTACGTCTTTCGTAATTTGTAAAATATTTAAAGATTTGCTGCTTTGGACCTAAGGTATATTGCCACTGGAAGAGTCGATCCGTCTGGATACAACCTGACACGTGAGAAAGCTGAAGAATTAACAGTAGAAGGGGGGGGGGGCAGGAGGAACAGGGTCGAGGGGATTCGAGGATGAAGGTGCGGGAGGTGGGGGATCTACATCCATCGCGGTAAAACTAGCGCGCCGATGGGAAAGACAAGAAGCACGTACCTTCCTTCCTTTTCCTCCTTCGTGTTGAATAAACGTCCACGAGAGTGCACAGCACTCACCACCAAATCGTTCGACAGCTGGCAGCTACGAAGCGACACAGTTGCACAAAGGCGCTTGACATTGAAAGCGGGTTATTTCGACACAGCAATCTAAAGAAAAGATACCGGTCAAAGAATGCCACCAGTTGCACACACGTATTGAATTGTATCGGAGCGATTTCGAAACACAACCGATGCTGATGCGTGTTCGGCATAGAATGCTGCCCAATCTTTAGCATCGTTAAGTAAGTCTAATTCCAAGCAGCACTTGCTACATGTTTTCAAATGAGACTACTCAATATTTGTTGTTTTAAAACTTTTTTAACGGTGCAAAAAACTTTTTCGGTTACTCTGAAGAAATATAAAAGAATTGAGCAACATTTTGCTATTTACGTGTATTATTCTCGTAACTGAAAACTAGAAATTGTTCAATAGTTTTCTGCAACCTATTTCCAACTGCATATTTCATGATGCTTTTAAATAACAATAATGTCACATGATGTTGCATATTGTTGTTTCACAAACGTTTTCTTTTAAGGAAAGCAAACTAGTGATGAAAATGTATAGCAACATCTTGTTGAACCATATATTTGCTAAAATTACCACACAGTAAACAGCCATCTCTAATATAAACGAATGATAAATGATTATTGTTGGAAATATGGTTTTGTTATTCCATATTCCGCATGATTAACACTGCAAATCCACTGAGCAAGGTTTTCTGAATTATCGTTTCCCAAAACAATGTTCATAATTTGGCGAGTTTGAATCATAAAATTTCTTTTACAACACTTTATAGAAGGCGCGTGTATAATTACGAAGTAAAAACATTTTTTGCACGGTAAATTTTGAATCACAGGTAGAATAACATACCTATCAGAAGCGTAAGTAGAGAAAAAGTTCGATATATTTGAGTTTTTTTATAATGTACGTAGTTATATTAAACTTCGCGACACCATCACCGAAAAAAAATGACAGTAAAGGTAAACAAACTTAACTTTATTTCTCCTCTTATTTCTTCCTATACTGCAGCGGCTATCGATGCAGATGATGGTTCACATAGCACAGTTAGTTGCATATAGGCTCCACCTCCTGCGCTTTTTCGGTTATTTACAAGTTGCATAAAAGTAACGGATGCGATTTATTACAATCTTTGAATGCTGCATTGAGAGTTGCATTTGCTTCATTGTAACAATGCGTGCTGCTTGGGATGGTTGTTTATGCCAGCCTGTGGAATTGCTAGATTTTATTATTTCCAAATTGACGTTCTATAAACACCAAATTGTCTGGCAATTCGAGTTTTATTAGATCTTCTTTCTCAGTTGAACACGTCTCGAATTTTCGTATTAAACGAATTTTCAGCTCCAAATTCAATAAAACGCGCTTTTTACGATTCCTTTTCCGTAAAATTATACTATACTTTTTATCGACTGTTAGTTTCCTCAGAAGAGTTTCTTTCGGCTTCGCAGTCTTTAAAGAACCTCCTTTGCGTAAAATTATAACACAAACAAATTGTAACAGACAAGATGCGTTTTTGCCCTATCCAGAAAAATGAACAAATAAATTAATTTCATAAAACTATACACAAGCAACTATGGCCCAAGGCACAAATGAGAATGATGTTTTCAATGCAATGCTACACTTTTATTGATCTTGATTTAGAATTTTTTCGAAGAAGCGTGAGAAGAAGCGTGAATTTAGCGAATAGAGATAGAATTGAAACAACCTGTCCACAGTGGTCCAAGGGCAGTCAAAACCTCAAAAGTCAAAGTGAACCAATCTGTCAAATTATATTTTTCTAGGCTTCTTTAATTCTACTGGGACAAGAATCCAAAATTTGAGTGTAATCCGTTTTCATTTTCTTACAGCTTTTGAAATGGACAAACATCGCGTTTTCGAGGATAGTTACTGTTCGAAACTGAAACTGTTCACATATTTCCAAGGCATATTTCTATTGGTTTCAGAATCTTCTAAACATCTAGAGGTTTGTGTATTGTGTTCAACTGTTGTCTTATAAACATATTTCGGGTTAAAAATGTCTAGAAACTATAATTGCCAATGATAGCCCGGTATCAAATAAATTTCATTCGAAAGGTTAATTCATAAGCTTCAAAGCGGTGAAGGTTTGATTTAGCGATAACTACCGATAAATAGCTTTTCATCCAGTTTAAGAGAACAAGAACATGTTTTTTCACAAGTTGTTCTGATAGCGTATCAGGTTCATGCGCTTTACTCAATCGTAGTAGCTATGGAACACGTGCTCCACAAACGGCGAATATACACAACGTGGAGAACAGAATGTGTAAAGCAGGTATTAGACGGCGCAAATATTTGCTATTTTTGGTACGATTTTTATTTGCACAAAATAAAATCTGTATTAAAAAATTGCAAATATTTGCTTCGTCTAATACCTGCTTAAGTGTGAAATTGTTTCAGAATAATAATTATCCATTATTTTACTTCAAATCTCACTAATGTTATTTCAATTATGTAATACATCTTAATAAATATTAATATCATACTGGAGAATAAATAGACTTATTGCTTCTATTTCGAAACTCATTAAATGTACAATGCTTGAGATATCTGATAAAAACCTGCTTGAATGCACCCCTACAGCATTTCATTTTGAGTAACCAATTAGGTTTATGTTGAAAAACTAGCTCTCCAGGAGAATCAAGAAAAAGAAGGACCGCATGACGGAATCCGGTTTAGTTGAAAAAAAAAAAAAAACTGAACACCGGAGCGTATCTGGTGAGTAACTACCAAGACACATTATGTGGTTACAATTAACCTAACTTTATAATTCCGAATCATTTGATTGGTTCTATGACTCGTAGCTGTCCAAAAGTAATTGTTTACGTTTTAGCCGTTCCAACAATTTTTACACTTCCATCAGTGAATCTATTCACGGACGGAGCAGAACTGTTAAGGCAACACGAGACAGATGCACCAGCTGAACAATACGCTCCTTCGGCGTAATCAAAACACTTGTTCCGCAACATTCGAAAAGAAATTAATTTTGAGTTGCTTGTTTGAACATAAAAAAGAGCTCTCTAACAAACCTGAAATCGCGGAAGTACTCACCCCAAGTGATGAAGAGGACGAAAGGCGGACTTACAAGCCAGTGACCTCTCTTGAGGAAACAGATGGAGTAGAGTACGCCATGGATTATATCGCTCGATCGGTTTTGAAAAGTATCCTCGAAATGGGCATTAACACCTACAAAATTGAGACCCTTCGGAAGACGACTGCCATGAAAAACTAATTTGAAGGTCTCTCTAACGGTAGGCTAGTTAGACCTTTTGCAGACTGGATGGGGACTGCTAATGTTTTTAACCATATGCATAAAACTGGTACCAAATCTTCAGTAATATAAACAGGGTGCAAATAGAGGCTTAAAAATGAAAAGAACTGAAAATTGAAAATAAATATGACTTAACAAGAAAAATTAAGCCTTATGGTCAGATTTTTGATCAAGAACCAAAAAAAGCAGTGGTGAGAAATAAAAAAAAACTTGAGCATTTTAGAAATTAAAAATTATTTGACATAAAACCTTAAAAACTAAAACGAAAACTAGCTTTCATCGTTTTTTGTTTTATTCCTAGATTTGAGAATTCTCAAAATTTTGAAACGGTTTTTGTCTTCTGCCCCTGATTTGTTCAGATCTCTTTCATTAGAGTACATCTATTGATTGTATCACATATATAACTTGGCAGGAGGTTCAAAACATTGCAATATATGGGGGAGGCCAAAAAGAGAAAATCGGTAATAAATGATCAAAATATTTTATGGAAACTTTTCCATATCTAAACTCTACCCAAAATAGAAACGTAATCATGACAATACCTGGGAGACACATGTTGTTCCTGATATTATCATAGTACAACGATTTTAAAACAAAATCCATACATTTTCCTATACCAAACTGTGTTCAATTGGTTGTTGTGACGTCACGATCTCAGTGCGCGAAAAATGTTGCTGCTTAACACTTGCAACTACGTTTATCTGCCGCTCCTTCGTATATACCTTTATTGGTTGGATCGGTCAAGCGGTTACCGAAATATTGGGAAAAACGCATCAACTTAACAAATAATTCATCTATAAAAACCGGAAATATTACATACATGAAGTCTAATTAAATACGGAATAAGTTCAGGGGTGTTAGGAAACCGTAATTCATCAATACCACTCGTTCATAAATGAGTTTGAGGTTTTGACCGTGATTTGTTCTAGGGTGGACCACTGTGCTGTCTGAAATTGTTCAGCAACAAAAGTAAATAGGTTTTAGGGAACATTTAAGTTGTATAGAACGGAACAGAAGTTATTTTTGGATGAAAAATTTTTATTACGCAGCAAAACAATGCAGACGAATATTTTTAATTAGTTGAGTAGTTGTATACTGAGTTGTGGTATCAGTCACCAATAATTTTACTCATCCAGCCGCGTCATTGTTTATCTTCTTTTAAACTCTAATATTGTAATATTACAATATTAGAATGTTTATTCAGCAGTCAATCAAACATTGCAATAGTAAACTTACAAGGTTGAGCTGATGTGTCTCAAAAAATTTCCGAATGCTCCGGCGGCCTTTGTCAAAACCTTGCTGTACAATCCGTGGGCTTGTTCCGGATCGATGTCAATGGCTTGCTGTAGTTGCAACAGCTGGTTTGTCAGCTCCTCGGAGGCATAGACGACAGCCATGAGCATGGCAAGAACTAGGATGAGTTTCATTTGAATAATTTGTGCTCGTACCGCAGGGACCTGAAGTAAGCAAATAATAATTCTCTTCCGAAATCAATGCTGTTATATAGGGTAGGTGAGCCAGTTATGGCAAGTGCACCAGTTATGACTATATCACATAAGCGCAATGGTACCAGTTATAGTTTTATTCAAAATTAAGCGACGACGTGCCGTTTAAAGAATAGAGTTATGTTTGTTTTTCCTGAAACATGAAAAAACAAGCCCCACGTTTGCAGTCGCCAATTATTTACACATGAGTTGTTGACGGTACTTCCCCGAAGAGTAAGGTTCCACGTTCTCGATACATCGCAGTTAATGTGTTTTCGAAAATATATTTTTACGGAATTAGCTAACACCGGCTGAATGCTGCAATACTGATAATAAGTAGACAGTTAAGCGATTTTTTTGATACCAATAATGCGGTTTAAAGGATAATGTCGATGCTATAAACCTCACTATCACTTATTGCACCTCGAAATAATTTAAAATAGAAATCAAAACTCAAATTGAGGTACGTTCGTACCTGAGAAGAAACTATAACAAGGACACGGAGAAGCTGCAAATGGATTTTTCAATTAACAGACTCAAAAATCATTTGTTGAGAATGTTTCAATGGTTCTGAAGAGACCATTCCCAAGCCACATGGCAAAATCGTGCATAAGTAATTGTTGCGTTTTCTTCAACATCTTTCTTTTCTTTTTACTACCAGGAGTTCTATTTTTTGCTTTTTTATTAATAAAATAGTCAATTTCTGAAAAAAAAAATAGTCGAAAATAACTTACTTTTGCTTGGATTCAATCGCTTGAATTAATTCTAAGAATGACGCGCATAGCAAGTCCGTCCCTAATGCATTTTCACCGAAACGGAGTTTCCAAGTGGAATACATAGTTTTGTAATAATAGATGAACTCAATACCTCTGTTCTGGAAAACTTTGCAAATATATCCATTTTTTTGTATGTCTACTATAACGTATGACGAAGGTTTTGGCAAGTAATTTAAAACAGTTGTACAAACACAGTGTGATATAAAAGTTTGGCAGGTTGGCAGAAATTGCATCATTTTCATTCAGAGGTTCCTGAAGGAAGTACTACAATTATTCAACATGAAATTCGTACTCGTTCTTGCGATGCTGTTGGCCGTAGCCTTCGCCCTACCTACACCCAATGATGATCTGCATGCACAAATCAAAGCTATTGGTGAGGCCATCGAGAACAACCCGGAACTAGCCAATGGATGGTTGGGTAATGCCTGGAACTGGGTTAAGAACAACAAGGACGCCCTCGGAACCATTGCTGGCGGTATTTTGAGTCTGTGAGTATTGACAAGTACACTTGAACTTGGAGCCGAATATAACCATAATATTTTTCGTTTTCATTTGCAGCGGTTGAATGAAATCCAAATAATTTCTTCTATGTAGACTGCAAATAAATGTGCCTTTGGTAATAAGTACTGTGATAATTTATTTATTAGTGAACATACTTTTTACATATAAGGTTCGATGATATTGCCTTGAAACAAAATAACTGAGGGACTCTGAATTCAGTTTCTCAGTCTATCTAATGCTATATAATCTGGATTTTCTCAGATGAACCTCATTATTTGTTTAAAGTAGGGAAAAGTAGATAAAGACGGACACTGCGGGTAAGATGGACACTTTTAATATTTCACAAACTAGAATGTATTATGATAATTGAGTGATGCGAATACCTTTTTGGTAGTGTGTTAATACTTTTGAGATGCGTTGTCGGTTTTCAGCAAGCAAACTGTCAAATTTGTAAGTAAAACAAAGAATATTTCCGTGAACGCGTTTTTTGATGTAATTTTTATTCCACGGAAAATAGTAGAAAACACGTGAAACTGATGTATTTTCGTTTGTTCCCGATAGTAAAGTGTTCAATTAGTCATTTCTCGGTTTTCTAGTGAAAATTCAGCAGATTACCAATGTTCCGATAGAGAGCTACAATCGTTTGAAAAATTTACGGCCAGGTCGGACAAGACGGACACACTAAGGTAAGGAAAGATGGACACACGGATTTTCCAAGAATTATCACATGTAACATCGGTTGTGTACCACATAGGCTCTGACCAAAAATCTTAAATAGAGCTTTGCATTGAAATTTTCTTAAATGGAAAATAATTTTCCTAGCAGCCAGATTTTTTTTATAGTCGGGTTAATTTTACACAAACTTCGCAGCTTGTTTAGTGTACAGCACGATAAATCATCGCACGGTAACGTCACAAAAAAAGAAGAAAGAGATTTGACAGTTGTCGTGGGTTTATTTACATGGACTTGTACAATAAAGATAAGTGACTTTTCACCTACGCACCTAGTGTGTAAACGTGTAAGCCCGTGTAAAGTTGCTTTTGTTTCTTCCAACCTGTAAATCATCGCATCTCGTTGCTTCGACTTTTATCACCTTTTCACCATTTTTGGTCGATTATATTTAGCGCCTTCTTCCGAGTTCTGATCACGAATGAGAAAATTTATTCAGAAACAAGTTTAAAACATATAATGAGTGTTTAACTAAATTTTTGTCCAGCTGCTAAAAACATAGCATTGTAAACAAAACAGCTATTTATAAATATTTTCTCCAACTAGTGGCACTAACACATTCGTACGTAAAAAGGTCTATTGTCGGCTGCTTCATAAGCAATGAGGTATACAAAGGTGAGGAAGAAGAAGACATTTGTCTGTATTAGTAACGAAAAGAAGGTAAACAGAAGCACGTGTTGAGGTTGTGACGTAGATCTTCAAAAACATGAAAATGCCATTCGAAATTGTGTTTCGCATTGTTTAACGACGCAGGTAGGCATTTTCAGCCGTAAACTGTCATAACTTGTGAAAATTTCTTGAAAAAAATGTACCGAACATTGATTTTTGGGCATTGTTTTTTGACTTCTACGTTATCACTGTTAACAAAAGAGAAGCCCTTTAAACCCGAGACTCAAACCATCTCCGTACCTTTCTATATTCCATTGCTTCATAAGGGCTTACGTACCTGACAGCACTTCTTTTGTCAACATAGCGCTTTTTACTGCTTGGTGGTAACGAATTCTCACTAAACGGTGAACGGAAAAAATCTAACACACTGTAAATAAACCCGTGGGACGTGTCAAAAAAGTAAGGTTACTCAAACACATGCCTACACGTATATTTTCATCCGCCATGGCGATTGTTCCGGTTAACTGTCGGAAGCCCACCCATGAACCTTCCCTATTCCTTACTACCCACTGGGGAAAATAATGTGACGTCGGCTCTGGTCTCGAGCCAATATTATCATCAATTATAATTCCCTGGAAAAAGTTCAATTAAACTGCTCTCTGATTAGTTTTCGGCTCTGGCTAGTTTTATTGTAAGAGGGTTTTATTTTTATCAAAAGAGAGTCAACAAGGTTTTGTAGAATTCAACGTGAAGGAATGAATAATGGTGAGCCCGAGAACAAACCCATGCTTTGGTCCGGTAACATCAAATGGCCTGGAATCTAATAAGATTCGAGCCCACTACCACCCGCTAGTAAACCAAATGTTGAGGTTCTCGAGAGTTCCGAAACCAAGACCGAGTTTTCTTTGATTGATTAGATCGTCTTTTTCGTATACACTACCCGTTATAAGTTTGGAATCGCTTTACTGAGTATTGCAACACCCAGTTTGAATATTGCAACACCCCGAAAAGTTTAGCATCACTTAAAATGGTCAAATTTATGTAACTCTATCTTTCGATTCTGGAAACCTAGATGGTTGTGGTCTTCAGCAAAGTTGCTCAGGAGGTTAAGGGCTTGTGATTGGCAGACAGTATAGTGCGGAATTCAACCGCAACGCCGCGCTAGTGTGAATGTAGTTTCGAGTGTTTTGAACGTTATTTAGCTCAATAATCCCGCCATTTAGAGAGTTGCGATTTTCAGCAAAGTTACTCAGGAGGTCAAGGGCTTGTAATTGGCGGACAGTATATTGCAGAGTTCAGCCGCAACGCAGCGCTAGTGTGCATTTAGTTTTGAGCGTTTCGAATTCAGTTTAGCTCAATAAACCCATCATTTAGAGAGTTGTGATTTTCAGCAAAGTTACTCAAAAGATCAAGAGTTTCTGGCTGGCTAACAGTTTAGTTCGGAATTTTTCTTCAATGTACTGCTAGTGTGCATAAAGTTTCTAGTGTTTTCAACTTACTCTATCTGAGCGGGAGCCTAGTGTGGTTGGTGCCGTATCCGCCAACCACGCTCGACGCCTGGGTTCGAATCCCACCGCCGACATAGGTGTCGATGGTTGTGAGGTGGCGTGATCCACTCACAACCAACCCAACTGATCTAGATTCAATCTTAGCCGACACCGGGAGATTTTCTGAGGCGAAAAATCTCTGGGATCACGCCTTCCATCGCATGAGGAAGTAAAGCCGTTGGCGCCGGTCCGTTAATAAACGGGTCGTGAGTTAGGGTCCTGGGTGTGGAGTCGCCTCCCCGGGCGTCGGTGATTGGCCACACAACAGTGGCGGAACTAGACCGACGGAAAATAAGCGAGAATAAAAAAAAAAAACTTACTCTATCTTAAACTCTGTTTAGTTAGTTGCAATATTCTGTAACACAGTAACACTTTTTATTTACGCGATTCTATAGGCACTGATTGTTTACATATGACAAAGTTCAACCAATTTGAGTGTTGACAGTTTGATCACTTAACACAATACGTAAGCTTGTGTGTTTATTATAAAGAAATGCTTTCATTTGAGGAGGTTGCAACATGTAGCATGTGTTGGTATGTTTACAGTTTGATCACAAACATTCACAACCCGTTTTACAATGGGGAAAATTGACGATATGGCGACTAAATTGATTACCTCGACTGCAAACAGTTGCAGTAGACATGCCTCTAATCCGATGTTGAAAGATCTGAACACCACAGAGAACATTTCGTATTACACTGAATAATAATGAAAATAGAACTAGACCAACTGGTGGAACAAGCCGCAACTTTGTGGGTAGTAATGATCACGCGATAAGTTGAAGTCTAAATACGAAAAACTGCATGCACCCTAGCGCCGCATAGCGGGGTAATTCAGTATTAATCTGTCTACCATGTAGAAGCCTTTAGCCTCCTGAACAAGTTTGCTGAACACCGCAACTTTCTAGGTTGTCAAAAACACGAGATTTCCGCCTATTCCAGGTGATGCTAAACTTTTCGGGAGGTGTTGCAATATTCAAACTGGGTGTTGCAATACTCAGTAAAGCGATTCCAAACTTATGACGGGTAGTGTATGTGATGTGTATTAGAAGCAATGCCGTAGTGTGTTACATTTTATCATACAAATAAAATTTATTATGCGCAACTCTAACTTATTTGCTGTATAACATTTCATTGTACTCATCCGTTATTTTTCTTGCCTATCCCCTGTGGATTGAATTGAAAATATACATTATTGTTTTGTAGTTTTTTCGTAATTGCATAATTCAAGTAATATTTAGTAAATAAATGATTGTAAAATATAGAGTTAGTGAACTTAAGCAATTGCCATGACGCCTTTGTCTATACTTCCGATGGCTCCAGCGTTCTTCGTCACAAAACCAGCAACATTGCTGAACCATCCATGTGCCTGTTCCGGATCGATATCAATGGCTTTCTGTAGTTCCAGCAGCTGGTTTGTCAGATCATCGTTGGCATAGGCGACGGCCATAAGCATAGCAAGAACTAGGATGAATTTCATTGTGATTTGTTTTCATACCCCTACAGAGACCCGCAGAAAACAACTTATAATTCTTTTTCGAATGGGCTCCTATAATATACCAATTTTGGTAAACCTTGGTAAATATTGCATCGTTGGAATTTGATGATTCTCAAAAATGTTGAAATCATAAAAAATCTTCCAAACTCAACCTTTAAGTAAGAATTTGTTTTTATTCATTCCGTTATCCAGAACTTTTTATCAAAAGTTTTGGAATAGTTTCAAGTTTATACACAAAAAAGAAATTGAGCAGAGAATTTGACCCGTTTTTTGATTTAACGTAAAGCTTAGTGTTTTTTCTCATTCTCAGATAGCTTTTCTAAACAGCCAATGGCACCTGAGCACAATGCCTTGAATAAAACCTATGCCAAAATGCATGCGCCTTTTTGGTAAAATTCTCTCGAGTTTTAAAAATTCCTCCATCTGCGAAAAATGCTCAGTTTGCTAAGTCAAATACGTAAGCAAAGTTCCTTTCAAATAAAAAATGGTCGATATTCGACCATGGGTCATTTGGCGCGTCAAAATCGAAGTTTATTCTACCCTAAAAAGGTTACGAAATACAACTTATGGAAGTGATTGTCGAGGTTACATGATGAGAAATTTGCATTTTTCTGAAATTAATGAGGACTTTTAAAACTATTTTTCTACCAGCATAAAAATCCAAAGAATACGTTTTGTAGCGCAACTAAAGAGCTTTCATATGACATATTCAAGAAATGTGCCACTTTAGAAATGCGTAAGAAATTTCAATTTTTCTGAACTTGTTCCTAACCATCATTTTGAATACATTGTGCAAAAGCAGCACTCCTTTTTGTGTCGATGTTCTTCTCCAATCGGGCAAAAATTTTCAGGTAATACTCAGTTATGCAATAATGCAAAAAAAAAACTCAATCTAAAGTTCTTGAAAAAAAGATAATGCGGTGAAAGGCCCTCCAAAATGTGACTTGCTCCAATTGTAAAATTTCTATAATTTTCAGTGAAATAAAAAGATTATTTCTGGAGCTTTCATTCTCTTACCAACAAAGCTTTATTTTCAATCCACGCGTTACGTTTTGGTACGCTTTTCCAAAAGATCCTTTTAGGAATTTAATTACCAATTAATCAAATGCAGTTTCAGCCAGGTTGAAAAAGAACATCGACACAAAACGGAGTTACACTTTTGCACAATGGGTTCGAAATAATAATCAAAATGATGTAGTATAACTAAATTTTCTAGCTAATTTTCAAAATGGTATAGTTGTTGAATTTATTATATGAAAGCTTTTAAGTTGTGGTACAAACCGGATTGGAGAACGTCAATACAAGGTCTTTTGGTAAGCTGATTGCGGTTCTCGAGAACTGACTCTTAAAAAATTTTCCGGCTGAGAGTACATTCTTTGCAAAACAGCATGTCTATTATAATGTATGTGAGGAAACTTTGGTAGGAATTCAAAAAACAGTTGTACAAACACAGTGAGATATATATAGCTTAGCAAGTTGGCAGGAATTGTATCAGTTTCTGCCAGAGGTTTCTGAAGGAAGTACTATAATTTATCAACATGAATTCGTACTAGTTCTTGCAATGTTGTTGGCCGTAGCCTTCGCCCTTCCTGACACCAGTAATGATGCGAATACACAAATCAAAGCTATTAGCGAGGTCATTAGGCATTACCCGGAACTAGGTAATGGATGGTTGGGTAGTGCCTTGAACTGGATTAAAAACAACAAGGATGCTCTCGGAACCATTACTAATGGTGTTTCGAGTCTGTGATTGACAGGATTACTATAAACCTTATGTATTGATGGGATTATGTAAACTTCGAGGCTGAAATAATAATTATAATATTTCTTGTTCTCATTTGCAGCGATTGAAACGAAATTGAAATAATTGCTTTGTACTAGTGAATGTAAATAAATCAGTTGTTGATAATTATTGTTGTTTAAATTTATTCATTACTGAACATACTTTCCACGCATGTTTCTCATTAGTTTTGTATTTGTGATGAAGAGGCTACACCCCTGAAAGCATTTTTGTTTTAATTACAGAGGCATAAACGAAGATTTAACACATGGAAATTTAGTGTTTTAATTTTCCCCACCTTAAGAGGCAAGTTGAAATGAGTCAGAGTTAAAAGTAATTCAAAACAATTGATGATTTTCGAAACTTGATTGATTTTTTTCGATAACCAGAAAGCTCAATTAACGTTTAGAAACAACCAATTTGACTACGATTTTTAGGAATTTTTTTGTTTCAGAGTTTAACTTTCAAAAAAAAAAAACGTTTCAACTTGCCCCGGGGCACCTTCACACCGAGAAGAAGAAAAAGCACGTCTTTAATAAAAATTTTGTTTACAAGTTAAGATGTTGGTTATTTAAGCGAGCACCTACACCAAGGAATATTTTTCTACAAAATTTTATGAAGCAAAATTGATGAATTGATGAAATTTATGAAGCATGGTATGATGTGGATGCGAATGCGGATGTCAATTTTTAGGCGGATGTTCCTCATTTGCAGACGCGGATATCCGTAACATCCCTACTTTCTACTAGAAGACGTATCCACAAAACCGTAAGCCTTTACTGAAAGGGACAAGTTTTAGAAACTGTAATATAATATTCCAGATTTTTTTTATCTGAGCCAAAATGGTTTGTTAAACTTATCTCATGCTTCAGCAAAGTTGTGGATAGTGAAAAGTTAGTTTTTAATAACTTTTCTTCATACCATTTTTCACGAACTTCTCAAGGCAATTGAACAGGCAATGTCAATTTTATTTTGTTCTGCCCATTCTTAAGCATCGCTAAGAAAGTCTAATGCTTGTTTGTGTCAGCTTGTGGAACTGCTAGATTTTATTATTTTCAAATTGACGTTCTATAAACACCAAATTGTTGGGCAAATCGAGTTTCATTAGATCTTCTTTCTCAGTTGAACACGTCTCGAATAACACATTTTGCATGCTCCAAATTCAATGGAACACGCTTTTTACGATTCCTTTTCCGTATAATTATTACACAAACAAATTGTAGCAGACAAGATACGTTTTTGCCCTATCCAGAAAAATGAACAAATAAATTGAATTCGCAAGACACAAATGCAATGCTACACTTTTCTTGATCTTGATTTAGATTTTTTTCGAAGAAGCGTGTGAAAATCGAGCGTGAATTTAGCGAGTAGAGAGAGAATTGAAACAACCTGTCTGAAATTAGTCAGTAACAAGTAAATAGGTTTTAGGGAACATTCAGGTTGAATAGAACGGAAAAGAAGGTATTTTTGGATGAAAAATTTTTATTACGTAGCAAAACAATATATTAGTACCAAGTTGAATGCAGACGAATATTTTCAATTAGGTGAGTAGTTGTATACTGAGATGTTGGATCAGTCACCATTAATTTTACTCATCCTGCCGTGTCATTGTTTATCCCCTATAAAATATATTTGGAATTTTGATTCAGCAGTAAATTAAACATAGCAATAGTAAACTTACGCAATTGCCATGACGCCTTTGGCAATACTTCCGATGGCTCCGGCGTTCTTTGTCACAAAACCAACAACCTTGCTGAACCATCCGTGGGCTTGTTCCGGATCGATGTCGATGGCTTGCTGTAGTTGCAACAGCTGGTTTGTCAGCTCCTCGGAGGCATAGGCGACAGCCATAAGCATGGCAAGAACTAGGATGAATTTCATTTTGGATAATTTGTGCTCGTACCGCAGGGACCTGAAGTAAGCAAATGATAATTCTCTTCCAAAATCAATGCTGTTATATAGTAGTTTTGTTCGAAATCAGGCGACGACGTGCGGTTCAAAAAATAGAACGTAGAACATCCTTCAGTTATGTTTATTTTACTGAAACACAAAAAAATAAGTTCCACGATTGCAGTCGCCAATTATTTACACAAGTGTCGCTGATAGTACTTCCGTGAAGAGAAAGGTACCACTTTTTCGATACCACGCAGTATATATCTTTTCGAAAATATGTTTTTACGGAATAATCTAACATTAGCTAAATTCTCTTACTCTAATAATAAGTAGAGTAAGATTTCACCGCTTTACCATATTGGGGAAAAATTGACAGTGAATCAGATTTTATTAATATCAATTAGGCACAAAAATACGTCATTCAAAATACTACAGTTGAAAGGATATTGTCTCGGCATATTTACCGAAATAGAGTTTCTTAGTGAAACTTATAATTTTGTAATAATAGATGAACTCAACACCTCTATTCTGGAAAACTTTGGAAAAATATCCATTTTTTGTATCGTCTCTTGAGAAGCAAAAGATGAAACAGACTTATAAGTCTGACTTCAACTCTTCTCAAGTTGATGGAAAAAAACCTAAATTAATCCACCTGCCGGTCAGACACAGCCTTTCTCATTGAAACTTTTATTTGTAAAAATAGATTTACATGAAAGCTTCAATCCAGTAAATGTATATATGTGTGTGTGTGTATGTGCAGATTTTTATTCTCACTCACTTTTCTCAGAGATGGCTGGACCGATTTTCATTAAATTAATTGCAAATGGAAGGTCTTGTTGTCCCATAAGACTATTATCTAGACTATTATCTCAAAGATTACATGACTTATTTGAATATAACTAGAGTCATACGAACGAGCCATCTCTCAAGCTTACAAATAACAAACTTCATAAAAATTTGATA
Source organism: Wyeomyia smithii (assembly GCF_029784165.1). Taxonomy (NCBI): domain Eukaryota; kingdom Metazoa; phylum Arthropoda; class Insecta; order Diptera; family Culicidae; genus Wyeomyia; species Wyeomyia smithii. The sequence goes on along the minus strand of NC_073696.1, from coordinate 84,938,140 downwards.
TGTGGCTCAAAAGTTATGGAAAGAAAAGAAATTCAAAGACTATTTAAAACTATACCTGCTTTAATCGATATATGTGGCCTCAACAAAATTTAAATGTACTATTTGAACATTCCAAATTCATTGATTCCTTGCGATGTGTCTAAAGTCTGCAAATGCACGACGAATCGGCCATAAGATATGATCAAAGTCAAAAGACAAATCGTTTGAAATGATTGGTTTTATCGAAATGACAACATCCTTGACTTTTGGCTTCTGTACATCCCCTTAATTCTGAATATATTCATATTGGGTGGTATTCGGTCATTTTCAGCAGATTTTCTGGCATCAATCTGACACCGGAAATACCCATATTGGGAGGTATTTAGTTATTTTGGTTGTTTGCCAGAAACTAAAAGTGGTCGTCTTTAAATTCAAAATGGTGTTCCAGGTCAATGTTTGGTTTCTATGCATCATCTCGGTTACGGAAATATCCATAATGAGTATTATTCGGTCATTTTTGACTGTTTCCTAGAAGTTGCCATTTAGCAATTTAAAATGGCGCCTGATTGTTAGCTCATTGCATCATTCTGGTTCCAGAGATACTCATGTTGGATGGTATTTGGTTATTTTAGGCTGCTGTTCAGAAACCGGAAGTCGCCTTCTTGGATTTCAAAATGGTATTTAGGATAATTTCTGGCCTCTGAGCGTCATTCTGGTTGAACAAACACCCATATTGGGTGTTATTCGATCATTTTCGGCTGTTTCCCAGTAACCGGAAGTCGTCAACCTAGAATCCAAAATGAGGTCTGTGGTCGATTTCAGCTGATGTGTATCAATATAGATCCGGTGATACTCATGTGAGACGGAAATTGGCCATTTTTGGCTGTTTTCCAGAAACCAGAAGTTGCCATCCTACAATTCGAATTGTTTCAATTTTAGCTTCTTGCAACATTCTGGCTCCGGAGAAACTCATATTGGGTGGTATTTGGTCGCTTTGGGCTGTTTTCTAGAAACCGAAAGTCGTCATTTTGGACTTTAAAATTGCTTGTGAAATCAATTTCTGTCATCTGGGCGTAATTCTGGTTCCAAAAACATTCATATTGAATGGTATTTGGTCATTTCCGGCTGTTTGCCAGACACCGGAAGTCACCATCTTAAAATTCAAGATTGTATCTGTGATCGATTTTTAGCTACTGTGCATCTTTCTCCCAGATGGTCTCGAGGTACGATGCTGGCCCAACAAGCCAGTCATCGTAGGTTCGAGTCTCGTCTCGGGAGAGACTGTTAGTGTCAGTAGGATCGTAGCGCTAGCCCCGCAATTGTCCTGTACACTAAATAGTCGGCTGCGAAGTCTGTGTATAAATAAACAGAAGGTCAAGTTCCGAATCGGAATGTAGCACCAAGGCTTTGCTTTGCTTTGCATCTTTCTGGTTTCGAAGATACTCATATTTAATGGGAATCGGCCATTTCAGGCTGTTTTCTAGAAACCGGAAGGTGCCATCTTACAATTCAAAATGTTGTCTGAAGTCGATTTGTGGCTCCAGTGCATAATTACGATTCCGGATGTACCCATACTGAGTGGTTGGTCACTATCCGCTGTTTTTCAGAAACCGGAAGTCGCCATTTTGGATTTCATAATGGCATTTGGAGACAATTTCTGAATTTGGAACGCTATACTGGTTAAAGAAACACTCATGTTGGGTGGTATTTGGTCATTTTCAGCAGTTTTTCAGAAACCGGAAGTCGCCATTTCACAATCCAAAATATTGCCTGAGGTCGATTATGGAACATATTGGTTACCACTATTCCATTCCATTTAGTTGATTAGTTCGCGAGATGTGCAGACATTTGTGTTTCATTTGTATGGAACCCTCCCTTCCAGAAGAGAGAGGGGTCTTAAACTATCGTAGATACCTCTATCGGCACCAAAAACACCTACATACAAATTTTCACGTCGATCGGTTCGGTAGTTTTCGAGCCTATATGGATAAGACGGACTGCATTTTTATATTAACTTACAACATCAATATTTAAGAACCTAAAGAGTGAATATATATTATAAATATATATACACTAAGGTCGCTTTTTACGCGGTTTTTTTACGCGGCTTTTTTTAAGCGGATTCCGGAATTACGCGATTTTTTTTTTAACGCGGATTCCGGAATTTACGCGTTTCTTTTTACGCGGATTCCGGAATTTACGCGGTATTTTTTTTTTTGCTCGGATTGCAAAATTAACGCAGGTTTTTTTTACGCGGATTCCGGAATTTACGCGGTTTTTTTACGCGGATTCCGGTACGCGGTTTTTTTTACGCGGATTCCGGAATTTACGAGGTTTTTTTTTACGCGGATTCCGGAATTTACGCGGTTTTTTTACGCGGCAGGTATCCCCCGCGTAAAAAGCGACCCCTGTATATATATATATATATATATATATATATATATATATATATATATATATATATATATATATATATATATATATATATATATATATATATATATATATATATATATATATATATATATATATATATATATATATATATATATATATATATATATATATATATATATATATATATATATATATATATATATATGTTGATTTCAAAGTAATCAAGTAAAGCAAGTATTACACGAAGCAAATATTTGGTATTTTTGGTACGAATTTTATTTACACAAAATAAAATCCGTACCGAAAATAGCAAGTATTTGCTTCGTCGAATACCTGCTTAAGATATATCTTATCGAAAGGCTCCAAACCCGTAAACCAAAAAGTATACTACACCAACAAATAAAAAAAAAACGAAGTTACATGGGGAGCTGCGTAGCCGCAAGGTTACAGAGTCCGCTTTGTCAAGCGGATGGTCGTGGGTTCGAATCTAAGTAGAATCAGGCCATTCGATGGCAAAAAAGGACTTTAAGTATGAGTTTATCCTCAGGTTCCCCAACACTTACCCTTCCTTTACGCTGAATGCTATAATACCTTTGCGTGACTTCCTCTTAACAAAAAATAAGTCCCTCTTATCATATAATTGGCGATAATTTGGCAGTTAATATTTGGCAGATAATTAATCATAATTGGCAATATTTGGCAGGAGGAAGGAGGCTCGCTATAGAAGAACAGTAAGCGTGTAAAACGAGAGGAAATACATTACACACAAGCACTGATCAAAAATAATAATAAGCATGCCACTTTCTCAATAGCGGTATTGCTAAAAATAGAAGTGCGGGATACAGCAGACACCACTGCGACCATTGTGACACAAAATTTTACTTGTTTTTAACTGTACGTTAATTAACGGTATACACTAACAAAGCGTGAGGAACGCAAATGAACCACGAGCTGCAGGAGCTGCTTGGGGAACCATCAATCGTCCACACCTCTAAGATTGGCAGGTCGGATGTCGGACGACAGCCCGGTAAAGTTGGTCCTCGAAACCAATCCGTCAGGGACGAGACGGCGGGGTGCACAGCGGGCAAGGTGATTTGATCAGATGGAAGACGACCCACGGACCCTACGCAGATTGCAGAGCTGGAGAACTGCAGCCATGGACCAAGTGGAATTGAGACGACTCATAGGACATACAGCAAAGGCCATACCGCGGCTTGGTACTGTTTGGTAGTACTAACGGTCTGCTGTGAAGTTTGTGTCATATAAACAAAAGGTTAAAATCCGGATCGAAATGTAGCACCTGCGCCTTGTTTGTTATGATAGAACGTTATTTGATGATTTGATAACAGATTATAAAAGTAATAAACAATTGAAGACCATGTGGTCGCTCTTCAACAACCACAATTCTTTCCGTGGTTTTTCGTAGCCTTTTGTGAATCACTTTACAAAAATTGAAATATGCTACTAGAACAAACTTAAAAAAAATAATTCATTCGCATTAAAAAAAATTGAAACGTAATACGGAAAATTCTGCAAAACGTCCCGCCAATTAAGTACATATTAATCAGACGTTTACGGAACCGGTTTTATTGGATCAATTGCACTTCAACACAGATTCGGTTCGAAATCTTTTAATAACAAAAAAAAGTTTTACGAATGGTGGTAGCGTAGTCCAAAACAATTGAACAAATATAACGACGAGCTATAAAAGCTGAACACGTTTATAGTGCAATATTAGTTTCTGTTAGAGGTCTCCTCAAGAAAGTACCGCGAAGCAAACAAAATGAAGTTCGTCCTTGTTCTAGCAATGTTGTTGGCTGTAGCCTTCGCCATGCCCAATGATGACCTACTTGCGCATATTCAGGCTATTGGTGAAGCCATCGAGAACAATCCAGAACTGGCCAATGGATGGTTGGGCAATGCCTGGAACTGGGTTAAGAACAACAAGGATGCCCTCGGAGCCATTGCTGGTGGTGTTTTGAGCCTGTGAGTATCGGTGGATTGGCTGGCAGAATTTACGAGATGATTGTATTTGTTTCATTTTCACAGGGGATAAAATCTGGCGGTAGTACGGTAACCTTGAGACGATGACAACAATGAGAATCAGCTTTATTGGCTTGTTCAAATAATGGTTATTGGATTGAAAGGTAATAAATATCAGGAAATAAAAGAATTCTGTTTTCCATAAACTATGATCAGCTGGTTCTCACTGCACAATCACAATTAATCCAGTTCAAAAATTATATGAAAATGATACAACAGCAGTTTCACTGATAATGAGTGTCACCCGAGTCAATTATCAGTCAATGATCATGTCAGTGATATAAATGACCTTACCTTAACCAATTAATCGAAATTGTTTGATCTGAGCCAATGATTTGATTGATGAATTCAATGAAGTAGGTAGACACGGGTTGGAGATGAAAGCAATTATCACCTTCAGCCCGTTTTTGTTGATACTGATATTCGAAGTTTTCAGTTTCAACCGAAAATCTATCACTGACAGTGAAAATTTGCAACCCTGCTGATGAGTAATTTCACTAGACACGCTTCAAACGCTGGTCATGAAAATCGAAAAGTAATTTTCTTGGATATTGAAGGCGTTTTTCAAAATGCATCTTATGCTCCAATGTCTAGTGCAGTGATGAAAATGAGACGAATATGACGCAATGGTCGGTTTTATCTTGGTCTGGTCTGCACAACTCCTTATGTGTAACAGATTGCGACTAAACCTGAATCCTCTCAACTCATAATGAAACGATGATTTGGTGCATTGGTTTATGGGAGAAACCAAAGGGCTCGTGTGGCTGTCAAACTTCATACATTTTTCATTTACTATTCATTGATTCTGGAACTAGTGATTCCATTTTTGGTTGGTTTACCCTAAAATAACTGAAATAGAATAAACATCTCATAATTGTCAATTGACTCATGCTCGAATAAATATTCTTTTAGATGGAAAAAAAATAAAATATCAACGTACACTGTGCATTTCCAAAAAATAAGACGTGTTTTGTAAGCATTTTAAATAAAATATTGACGCCGTGATGAATTTATGATTGGTAGGAAGGCAAAATGTTGACGACTCTCTTGAAGAAAACAAACATATGATTAGACTTCATCAGCTCTTCGCTCATTTTTAGAGGAAGAAAGGATAGCAATAGGAGAATATTATGTCGACTGAATAGCAGCAGAGGTGTGGTGCCGTGAGAGGGAAAGAGTGGTGGACGGGCACGGGCTACTTCGGCTGCCATTAATGTCGTTTTCGTTTTCGCGGTGTAGCGACACTCGGACAACACTTCTGACACTGTAAATGTTTTATTCCACTTTCCGGACTACACTTTTTCTGTCTCTGACTACCCTTTTTCTGTCCCGGACTACACCCGAAGAAAGCAGAGTGTACTGTAGGAAGTTACTAACACATTCACACGTATGTGTCAAAACTGGTTTGCTTTTGGTTCTCGTTCCACGTGGCAAAGTGTCAGGTAATTTTTTTAGCACATTTATGAGATGGACATACGAAATGGAAACGAGACAGAATGACGATGGCGATGGTGCAATATTTAAACGTAGATCAAGGTTTCTTTACAGTGGTAGTTAAAAGCATAAACAAATTTAGTCATTCAATCCTGAATAGGTAGTTGATTTTATGTACCATGTTATACCTAGGAACGAGTCGATGCACGTGTCTGATCACTTAATAATAGTGGTCAGTGTATTTGCATGGGGATACGTATAGTAAGAAAGTCGTTCTAGGAGTCCATAGATTTGTTTACCAAAAAACTACATTTTTGTTTTATAATTTTAATAAATTTTATAAAATTACGTGACGGTCCAAAGTATCCTTTCTACCCCATATAAAACAATAAGTACCATGGAACGGGGTGAAATTGATCAACTTTTATAACAATTTCTAAAAACTAGCTTCATGTACATTTTTCCCGAAATAGTATAATTTTAAAACAAGTACTGGTATGTGCTCCAGTAAACCTCTATGGCTATTGTTGAAATTTCTATCGTCTTCTTCATGAAATAAATTCGATAATTCTATAAGGTACTATGAGATAAATTGGGGTGAAACTGATCACTATTGAAGTCCATACATTCTTTTGGCAGTGTGTTTTTTTTCTCGATATGCTAGAGATAAATGATGATTTCTGTACTGAAAAATATTATTTACAGCTAGTTTGGAAACGAAAATAACGATATTTCAGGTTGAAATTCGTTTATTTTGGTTCACGAGCTGCTTGTTGCTAAATTTGCTCTTATTTGATCGTCATTAGACCGATTTCAATTCGGTTTGTTGCAAAAGCTAAAAAACTAGCTCTGAAATTAAAATCTTTGTGGTTTCCTGCGAATTCATCAGTATTTCTTTGATGGTATGGATTGGTCATTGTTGAAAATTACATTTTTTTGAGGTTTTATCAAACTTCAACCACTTCCCCAAATTTAACGTAAGTAACCCTCAACTAAGATTACTTTAAGTAAATTCAATATTTATTTTGTTATTTGGAAACTTATTTGATCAAATTTAATTGAGTTTCAACTAAGTTAGAAGAATTTTTCGAAAATATGAAAAATTTCACCGGGAATGCAAGGGTTAACTTTGACAGGTATGTGAATCATGCAAAAGTTGCGTTTAAGGACACGTTAACATTGCCTAGTATAGCAATATCTTTTGATTAGTATTTTTCATCATAAATTTTCAGGTGATCAATTTCACCCCACTGATCAATTTCAGCCCATTCCACGGTAACATAGACTCATCCTCCTTCATGCGTTACGTAATTTGTGATCGACGCCTTAATCGATCGACATTTCGAGCCATCAAACTTCCTCGTCGATCGTATTTCAAAACCAGCGCGGTTTCGTTCAAATAATGCTCAAAATGCGCGACGTAGAGGTGAAAAAAATCCAATGTAAAAATTATTCCAGTTATGTTTATTTTTTTTTGAAACATGAATAAATAAATCCAAGGTTTGCAGTCGCTGATTATTTGCACATGTGTTGCTGTCTGTAAAGGGGAAAGTACCATTTTTTATTTTTTCAATATTTTGCAGTTATGGTCTGTTCGAAAAAATTTTTTTGCGCGAAACGCTATCAGCAAAGCACAAAAAGCTATCAGCAAGAAACTATCGATAATGCACTGAACACGTAGAAAAAGCCCAAATTTGTCGGATATCATCAATATGGATATTTTCGTAATCGAGATGATGTACACCTACAATTGAAAATCCAATTTGAATTCTAAGATGACGACTTCCGTTGTCTGTAACAGTCCAGAATGTCCGAATACCACGAAGTACATATTTCCGTAATCTGGATGATCCACAGAAGCTTTAATTCAACCCCAGACACCATTTTGATTCTATGATGGCGGCTTCTGGCTTATGGAAAACAGCCCAAAATGGTCGAATATCACCCAACAAGGGTATTTCCGGAACCAGAATTATTTTCAAATGCCAAAAAATGACTTCACATGTCAATTTAAATCCAAGACGACGACTTCTGGTTTTGAAAAACAGCCTTAAATGAATACCATCCAATATGGGTATTTCCATAATCGGTATGATGCACAGGAGCCAAAAACTGACCCCAGAGGCTATTTTGAATCTTTCCAGGGCCAGCATATTACTTCCAGAGAGTTATTTTATTAGTGTTAGATAAAAGTTATTGACATGAACATATTAATATAAAATAATCCATCGTAATATTAAGGTCTATAACTCAAAGAAAAAACCTTCCAGTTGGTCTCGAGGTACGATGCTGGCATAACAAGCCAGTCGTCGTAGGTTCAAGTCCCGGCTCGGGAGAGACTGTTAGTGCCAGTAGGATCGTAGCTTCGTCGAGCTTCGTAGCCGCAAGGTTACAGAGTCCGCTTTGACAAGCGAATGGTGATAGATTCGAATCTCAGTAGAACCAAACCATTCGTTCGCAAAAAGGACTTTAGGTATGGGTTTATTCTCAGGCTCTTCCACACAAAATCTTCTCTCCAGCTTTAATAACCTCTCGTCTAAAGCTTCGATAATATCATAGACTATAGCACGTTATATGCTTTTAGAGTGATAGCCTGCCGGAGGATATGATAGAATCGATAAGGAAGAAAGTTGGTTACTAAATCTGAATGAGAAGACAAAAAAAAAGTACTATAACTTTCCTCCAGACTTAATAACCACTGATCTAAAGCTTCAATAATATCATAGACTATAGCACGTTATATGCTTTTAGAGTGATAGCCTGCCGGAGGATATGATAAGGTCGATAAGGCAGGTAGTAGGTTACTAAGTCTGAAGGAGAAGACAAAAAGCACTATAACACGGAGCAGGTTACTTCTCAATAAGTAGCACTGCAAAATGGTAAAAAAAAACAGAAATGTGCAAACAGCAAAAACGTCCGGACAATGCCACAATAGATCAAACAACTACTGGTCGCAGTGGGGTCCACACAAAAAAAAAAAAAAAAGGATCGTAGCGCTAGCCCCGCAATTGTCCTTTACATCAAACAGTTGGCTGCGAAGTCTGTGTATAATAAACAGAAGGTCAAATTCCGAATAGGAATGTAGCACCAAGGCTTTGTGCTTTGCTTTGCTTAACTCAAAGAATTGAAGAGGAGAAACTTGTTTCGAACTTATCATTCGCGATCACCCTAAGGCATTTGCAGTCTGTGCAGACTATAAACAAATCGCAAGGTCAATATTTGGAAGGATGTGGAACCAATTAAGAGTTGCGAACCACAGAGATTGCATGACAGCGCTCTAGACGGTGTTGTCGTGCAATGACTATAATTCTAATGGAAATTTTAAATCGTTTTTTTTTGTGGTAGCTCCATCGCTATTTCATGTGTTATGTCTGTTAGGCTGTAACTGACTTTTTAATCTACTGTCTGTATCCCGGAAAAGCTCAATAGCAAGAGACCCTGTGACTATGGCCCCAGGATCGGTTTACTACTTGGTAATCAGAGCGGGGCTTCGCGAACAACTGTGCGGACTACGTTCACCTTGCTATTTGGGCTATTGTATTCTGATTTGTATTTAAGAAGGAACTAATTGTAGGAGAAAACTATTTTTTTTAAAGTAACTATTTTTAGCGGGAAAATTGGGTATTTTATTAATCTTTTCTATTGTAAGTGTGTATGTGTGTGGGTGTGGGGATGGCTGATGATCGGTACGTACCGCTGCGTACCGCTCGGTGTGGGCGACGCTGCTACCGCTGCTGTGGGCGACGCTGTTACCGCTGCTGTGGCGGGATGCTCTGCTTCGTTGCTGCTGCGGGTTGACGCTGCTGGGATTATTGACTTAAGTGGTCAGCGGGGGTGTAGCCAAATCAAACGCTGGCTGTTACTTTGGTGGCTCTCTATGGACTTCCCTCTTTGACGGAGATCGACAGGCCCTGGACGATACCGGAGTGACAGTGCCGAGAGGGGAACGTCCTCCTTTACTATGATGGCTCCAAGCCAGAGGACGATCGCTGGTCCTTTACGGGTTAGACGTAGCGTGCATCCAGGGCTCGCTAGGCCGGTCGTGTGCTAATATAGTCGTATGCCACGGTCTAATCCATCTTCAGTATGACGATTCACAATTCGCAACTAGTCTCGTTGCCACTCAGAACTCGTAGGAAAAATCTTAAAATTTGCAAATTTATGACGTTGAGCACACGACTACCAGATACTATCTCATGATGGCTGGCAATTTGGGCTAGCAAGAAGGCTCTTCGCGCTCTTTTTTCCGCCAATCTTTCTCGATGGATGCGCGAAATTTCGCGCCTCAATTAATTTGACACCCATATGTATAACAGCTTTCCTCCCCCTCAACAAATCTGTCATACTGGATGGGTGCTGCTCATTTTACCACCCACTTGTACCCACTGTGTGATGTTTATATTGTTATTAAACCTTTATTCCGTCCGGATGCGGATTGCATTTTTACAAGTCTGTATCATATTTTTTCGCTTCCCCAGCTGTATTCACTGTCTGCCTTAATGAACTTTGTGCCAAACACTGTCATATTAATGAGAATTGAATTTTTGCAAACAAGCAGTTTGGTTTTCGCCATGGGCATTCGACTACACATATTAATGTGTAATCATTCTTTTTTTGAACATTTGATATTCTCAAACTTTCAAACCGACGTAGGGGTAAACAGGGTAAGACCGCCCAGCCTGGTAAGACCGCCCCCCGTAGTTTTACTACCAAGTTATATGATAATTGAAAAATTTCTTTAACATGTCTATTACAGTATAATTACATAACATTTTGCACCCCTTTCTTTTTTAATAGTGCGCGAACGGTCACATAAATAATCAAAAACACTGTTTTACTTCAAGACACAAATGCCTCGACACTACAAAGAGAATATTTACAGGACCAGTAAAGCAATTTCAAAAGTTACCTAAACATTGATTTGAACTTGGATAATCGAAAAACAAAAAAAGTTAAAACTTAGAAAAACTAAATATTTTTTTTCAGATTTTTCACAGTGTATATTTTATTAAAAAAGAAAAAAATACCATCTACAACTTTGTCAAAGACATTATGCCGATAAAATCAGCCGTTTTGGACACACGGATTTTCCAAGAATTATCACATGTAACATCGGTTGTGTACTACATTGGCTGATTAGACGTACCGTTTTGAACAGGACAGTACCGTTTTTTCGACTGTTTTTAACCGTCCCGTCCCGTTTTGCTATTTTGTACAGTTTTCGGATACTCCTTGAAAAAATCTTAAATAGACCTTTGCATTGAAATTTTCTTAAATGGAAAATAATTTTCCTAGCAGCCAGATTTTTTGATAGTCGGGTTAATTTTACACAAACTTCGCAGCTTGTTTAGTGTACAGCACGATAAATCATCGCACGGTAACGTCACAAAAAAGAAGAAAGAGATTTGACAGTTTCGAACTGTCCTACAGTACGGTCGCATTTTACCAACAGCTCGAGGCTAAGTCTTAGACTACCGAGAGATATTGAAATTTTGTTTTTCGCTTCTAATAGGCAATCTTCTTGTAAGACTACCTGTTGAAACGCAAAGTAATAAATTTGTTTTTAACGTTAACGAGTGTTTAGTGAGTAAATTTGGTTTGAGATATTTCTAATTAAATTCTATAGTGAAGTGAAAGTGTAGTGAAGTGAAAGTGTAGTGAAGTTTTCCAGTTATGCCTGGAAAAAATAAAAAAGCTCGCTTTGATGCGGCTTCAAGGAAACGTGAGGCATCTCCTCCAAGTGACACTGAAATTTCGACTAACAGGTATGATATTCTTTCTTCCGTTGGGGATCAAGAAATCCAAACTTCTCATACTGAGCATAAAGCCGTTACGAAGAAAGTTAAAGTTCCACCTATTGTGGTATTTGTAGCAAATTTAAAAGCATTTCGATCAGAACTTTCATCATTTCTGTCGGATGTGAAAGTTAATTTTCAAATTGGCCGCCAAGGCGAAATTCGTATTTTGGTCGAATCTCTTGATGGCCATAAACATCTTTTACAGTATTTAACTGAAAAGATGTATAAATTTTATTCTTTTGATGCCAAAAACGAGAGACCGTTTAAGGCTGTTTTGAAAGGTCTTTCAAATGACCAAACTATTGAGGAAATCAAAGATTGTTTGTCAGAATCACTTGGTTTTGCCCCCAACCAAGTAATTTTGATGAAACGAAAGGCAAATGCCAAAATTAATCAAATACACCAGGAAAATTACTTAGTACATTTTGATCGTACCAAAGTAAATAATTTGAAATGTTTGGAAAAAGTACGTGTTTTATTTAACGTGCGAATAAAGTGGGAAAATTTCAAGAGACATGGAGAAATCCATAATCTTACTCAATGTCGGAATTGTCAAGCCTATGGTCATGGAACTCGAAACTGCCATATGGCAACAAAATGTATGATTTGTGGTGACACTGGTCACACGAAGGATATCTGCCCCGTGAAAGAGACCACTTATAGTTTCAAATGTGTAAATTGTGGGGGAAATCACAAATCTAATTTCTTTAATTGTCCTGTAAGGTCAAAAATCATTGCTTCCAGACAACGTAGGAATTCTAAGCAACCTGTTGTCAATGTGGGTATACAAAAGACTTTCAATAGTGTTCAGACATCACCAGCACTTTAAGCTTCCCTGCAGGCCGAGGGTAGACAGCCGGCTGTTCCTGTTCGTGATGTCTTGGCGAGCCGTGACCTATCCTACATGTCCCTTATATACGTTTTCCTGAAATCCATCCACGCCCCAGTCTAGTCCCGTTCCCCTCCGTCTACACCCAACAAAACGACAAGAACACGTTTGAACCTTAAGCACAAAACCAGCAACCAGACCCCGCACAATAGAACCAGGACCCAAGGACTACGAGCCTCTGTCCCAACTCACGACATCGTGGCTCAGCAGAACGAATCCATACATGCCATTCGACGATTATCAGACGACCATTGAACAACAAAACACTGATTGGAAATCCCATGCTAGTTTTAAGTTAGACTTAATTTCAGCTCGTAGTCGGCAGCGAGGATAAAAAATTTGCTTTAGTTTTTAAGTCATCAGATATAATTGGCGCCGTTAAACATTAAATTGTATTTGTGCCGTGTCAAATAAATGTTATGTGAAGAAAAAAAAAAAATCACCAGCACTTTCATTAGCAGGTGTGTCTGTAGGTAATAATTTAAATTCAGATAACAAATTTCAGACAAAAAATCCTGTTCAGGCAACACCAGCCTGCTCATATGCCAGTGTCCTTACAGGTAATATTTCAAATTCAAACAGTAACAAACTATTCGTGTTTGGTGCTGAAAAGTCAGCCAGTATTGATTTAGGTAGTCCAACTCCAGAAAAGATTGAATACCTACAACAATCCATGCTGCAGCTAATGTCCGTTTTGTTGAACTGTAACTCGATGTACGAGGCTGTTCAAGAAGGTATAAAATTTACAACTAATATTGTTATGAAATTGAAATTTAGCAGTGATTTTAAATAATGCTGTAAATTTTCTAAATTGGAATGCTCGCTCTTTAAAAGCGAAAGAAGATGAATTTTTCAATTTTTAACAGTCCACGATGTGCATATTGCAGTTATGACTGAAACGCTTTTAAAGCCCAATATTAAACTAAAAAAGAACCCAAATTTCATGGTTCATAGGTTTGATAGAATTGATGTTGCCGGTGGTGGAGTTGCAATAGTTATCCACCGTCGAATAAAACATCGTGTTTTACCCCATCTTGAAACCAAAGTTATCGAGAGTTTGGGAATTGAAACAAGTATTGGCATTTTATTTATAGCCGCAGTGTATTTGCCTTTTCAATGCACTGGTGAGCGAAAAAATTATTTCAAGGGAGATTTGCAAAAACTCACAAGAAATAAATCTAAATTTTTAATCATCGGTGATTTTGATGCGAAACATCGATCTTGGAATAATGTTCAAAACAATTCCAATGGAAAAATATTGTTTGATGATTGCTCGGCTGGATTTTATTCAGTTTTATTTCCAAATGGTCCTACATGTTATTCTTCTATTAGGAATTCATCTACAATTGATTTGGTACTAACAAATCAAAGTCATTCATGCAGTGATTTATTAACTCATGCTGACTTTGACTCTGATCATCTTCCCATAACATTTTCTATCTCCCATGAAACTATTTTAAATCCCGCTAGATCTGTGTTAAATTATCACAAGACTAATTGGGATAGATATCGTTCTACGATCGAAGAAAATTTGATTGATGATATTATTTTACAAAATAGTGCTGACATTGACAGAGCATTAGATAATTTTAGCAGCTAAATACTCAATGCCCGGAATTTATCAGTTCCTAAGGCTCGAGTAAAATTTAATGCACCAATTATTGACAGTGAACTTCAACTTCTTATACGTTTGAAGAACATACGGAGACGTCAATACCAAAGATCTCGTGATCCTGCTTTGAAAATTATTTTTCAAGAATTGCAAAAGGAAATTAAACATAGATTCACTCTCTTGCGAAATGAGAATTTCATGAGAGAAGTTGAACAACTAAACCCTTATTCAAAACCTTTCTGGAAACTTTCGAAAGTTCTTAAGAAACCTTCGAAGCCCATTCCAGTCCTTAAAGATGGTGATTGCATTTTTCTAACGAATGAACAAAAATCTCAAAAACTTGCTCAGCAGTTTGAGAGCGTTCATAACTCCAATTTGAACGTAGTAAGTCCTATTGAAAATGAAGTAAACCAAAAGTATGATCAGATCACCACCCAAGAATTTCTTTCTGAAGAGGTATTGGAAACTAACTTGAATGAGGTGCGAACTATTCTCAAAAAATTCAAAAACATGAAAGCACCAGGAGATGATGGGATTTTCTATATCCTTATTAAAAGACTTCCCGAAAACTCTTTAAATTTCTTGGTAAAAATTTTTAACAGATGCTTTGCACTAGCACATTTTCCTACGAAATGTGAAAATGCCAAAGTCACTCCAATTTTAAAACCCGAAAAGAATCCAGCTGAGGCATCAAGTTATCGACCAATTAGTTTACTTTCCTCTATTAGCAAACTTTTTGAAAGAATAATTCTCAATAGAATGATAACACATATTAATAAGAACTCAATTTTTGCAAATGAGCAGTTTGGTTTTCGCCATGGGAATTCCACTACTCATCAGTTACTTAGAGTAACAAATATGATTCGAACTAATAAATCTGAAGGCTATTCGACTGGAGCAGCTCTACTAGATATAGAAAAGGCTTTCGACAGTGTTTTGCATAAAGGTTTAATAGCTAAAATGTCAAATTTCAGTTTTCCGCTTTACCTTACAAAAATGATACAAAGTTATTTAACTGACCGCACTCTTCAGGTTAACTATCTAAATGGTTGCCTGTTAGAGCTGGTGTGCCTCAGGGGAGTATCTTGGGCCCAATCTTATACAACATTTTTACTTCTGATCTTCCTGATTTACCACCAGGTTGTGAAAAATCTCTGTTTTGTGACGATACAAGCATTTTCGCAAAAGGAAAAAAGCCTTCGTGTTATATGCAGTCGGCTACAAAAAAGTTTAGATATATTTTCTTCATACTTGCAGAAATGGAAGATTTCCCCTAATGCTTCTAAAACACAGTTAATTATTTTTCCTCATAAGCCAAGAGTTTCATTTCTCAAACCCACCCATAACCACGTTATTAAGATGAACGGTGTGGTCTTAAATTGGTCTGATCAAGTTAAATACTTAGGGCTAATTTATGATAAGAATCTTACTTTGTGCTCCTTACATTGAAAATATCCAGTCAAAGTGCAATAATTATATATCAAATGTTTATATCCTCTTATCAACAGGAATTCTAGACTTTGTCTCAAGAATAAACTGTTAATTTACAAACAAATTTTTAGGCCAGCAATGTTATATGCAGTTCCCATCTGGACAAGTTGTTGTACAACCAGGAAGAAGACACTTCAAAGGATTCAGAATAAACTTTTGAAAATGATTTTGAAGCGTCCTCTCTGGTATAGCACGAACGAGCTACATAGGCTCACTAATGTAGAAACATTAGAAAATATGTCAAGCCAAATTATCAACAAATTCCGACAAAAATCGTTGCAATCCTCAATTGCAACGATTAGCTCACTTTATAGTCAGTAAGATAGTTTTAAGTTTATTTTAAGTTTTGTTTTATTCCTTCCTTTTTTTTTTCCTTGACAAGTAGGTTTAATAATTTTCCTACAATTACATTAACTTAATTGCGAAAGCTAATAACATTCAATAATATAAAAAAGAGTACAAATACATAATAGTGTTGAAATGTCACCATTTGTGGCAGAACACACAATACTTATTCTGAATAGATATAAGTACATAAATAAATCATTACAAACATTCCCCCCCCCCTATCAAAAAAAAAAAAAAAAAGATTTGACAGATGTCGTGTTATTTACATGGACTTGTACAATAGAGATAAGTGACTTTTCACCTACGCACACTAGTAAACGTGTAAACCCGTGTAAAGTTGCTTTTGTTTCTTCCAACCTGTAAATCATCGCATCTCGTTGCTTCGACTTTTATCACTTTTTCACCATTTTTGGTCGATTATATTTAGCGCCTTCTTCCGAGTTCTGATCACGAATGAGAAAATTTATTCAGAAACAAGTTTAAAACATATAATGAGTGTTCAACTAAATTTTTGTCCAGCTGCTAAAAACATAGCATTGTAAACAAAACAGCTATTTATAAATATTTTCCCCAACTAGTGGCACTAACACATTCGTACGTAAAAAGGTCTATTGTCGGCTGCTTCATAAGCAATGAGGTATACAAAGGTGAGGAAGAAGAAGACATTTGTCTGTATTAGTAACGAAAAGAAGGTAAACAGAAGCACGTGTTGAGGTTGTGACGTAGATCTTCAAAAACATGAAAATGCCATTCGAAATTGTGTTTCGCATTGTTTAACGACGCAGGTAGGCATTTCCAGCCGTAAACTGTCATAACTTGTGAAAATTTCTTGAAAAAAATGTACCGAACATTGATTTTTGGGCATTGTTTTTTGACTACTACGTTATCACTGTTAACAAAAGAGAAGCCCTTTAAACCCGAGACTCGAACCATCTCCGTACCTTTCTATATTCCATTGCTTCATAAGGGCTTACGTACCCGACAGCACTTACTTTGTCAACATAGCGCTTTTTACTGCTTGGTGGTAACGAATTGTCACTAAACGGTGAACGGAAAAAATCTAACACACTGTAAATAAACCCGTGGGACGTGTCAAAAAAGTAAGGTTACTCAAACACATGCCTACACGTATATTTTCATCCGCCATGGCGATTGTTCCGGTTAACTGTCGGAAGCCCACCCATGAACCTTCCCTATTCCTTACTACCCACTGGGGAAATAATGTGACGTCGGCTCTGTATGTCGGTGAATGTAGTTTCGAGTGTTTTGAACGTTATTTAGTTCAATAATCCCGCCATTTAGAGAGTTGCGATTTTCAGCAAAGTTACTCAGGAGGTCAAGGGCTTGTAATTGGCGAACAGTATATTGCAGAATTAAGCCGCAACGCAGCGCTAGTGTGCATTTAGTTTTGAGCGTTTCGAGTTCAGTTTAGCTCAATAAACCCATCATTTAGAAAGTTGTGATTTTCAGCAAAGTTACTCAAAAGATCAAGAGTTTCTGGCTGGCTAACAGTTTAGTTCGGAATTTTTCTTCAATGTGCTGCTAGTGTGCATAAAGTTTTTAGTGTTTTCAACTTACTCTATCTGAGCGGGGGCCTA
The DNA here is from genome assembly GCF_029784165.1 of Wyeomyia smithii. Classification (NCBI taxonomy): domain Eukaryota; kingdom Metazoa; phylum Arthropoda; class Insecta; order Diptera; family Culicidae; genus Wyeomyia; species Wyeomyia smithii. The sequence continues at coordinate 84,920,551 of NC_073696.1, read as the reverse complement.
GTGTGGTTAGTAACGTATCCGCCAACCACGCTCGACGCCTGGGTTCGAATCCCACCGCCGACATAGGTGTCGATGGTTGTGAGGTGGCGTGATCCACTCACAACCAACCCAACTGGTCTAGATTCAATCTTAGCCGACACCGGGAGATTTTCTGAGGCGAAAAATCTCTGGGATCACGCCTTCCATCGCATGAGGAAGTAAAGCCGTTGGCGCCGGTCCTTTTTATTTATTTACGCGATTCTATAGGCACTGATTGTTTACATATGACAAAGTTCAACCAATTTGAGTGTTGACAGTTTGATCACTTAACACAATACGTAAGCTTGTGTGTTTATTATAAAGAAATGCTTTCATTTGAGGAGGTTGCAACATGTAGCATGTGTTGGTATGTTTACAGTTTGATCACAAACATTCACAACCCGTTTTACAATGGGGAAAATTGACGATATCGCGACTAAATTGATTACCTCGACTGCAAACAGTTGCAGTAGACATGCCTCTAATCCGATGTTGAAGGATCTGAACACCACAGAGAACATTTCGTATTACACTGAATTATAATGAAAATAGAATCGATGGAATAGTTTGGAACACACATGCGGCGTTATACTGTGTTTCGTTATGCTTGACTAGAACTGGTGGCACAAGCCGCAACTTTGTGGGTAGTAATGATCACGCGATAAGTTGAAGTCTAAATACGAAAAACTGCATGCACCCTAGCGCCGCATAGCGGGGTAATTCAGTATTAATCTGTCTACCATGTAGAAGCCTTTAGCCTCCTGAACAAGTTTGCTGAACACCGCAACTTTCTAGGTTGTCAAAAACACGAGATATCCGCCTATTCCAGGTAATGCTAAACTTTTCGGGAGGTGTTGCAATATTCAAACTGGGTGTTGCAATACTCAGTAAAGCGATTCCAAACTTATGACGAGTAGTGTATGTGATGTGTATTAGAAGCAATGCCGTAGTGTGTTACATTTTATCATACAAATAAAATTTATTATGCGCAACTCTAACTTATTTGCTGTATAACATTTCATTGTACTCATCCGTTATTTTTCTTGCCTATCCCCTGTGGATTGAATTGAAAATATACATTATTGTTTTGTAGTTTTTTCGTAATTGCATAATTCAAGCAATATTTAGTAAATAAATGAATGTAAAATATAGAGTTAGTGAACTTAAGCAATTGCCATGACGCCTTTGGCAATACTTCCGATGGCTCCAGCGTTCTTCGTCACAAAACCAGCAACATTGCTGAACCATCCATGTGCCTGTTCCGGATCGATATCAATGGCTTTCTGTAGTTCCAGCAGCTGGTTTGTCAGATCATCGTTGGCATAGGCGACGGCCATAAGCACAGCAAGAACTAGGATGAATTTCATTGTGATTTGTTTTCATACCCCTACAGAGACCCGCAGAAAACAACTTATAATTCTTTTTCGAATGGGCTCCTATAATATACCAATTTTGGTAAACCTTGGTAAATATTGCATCGTTGGAATTTGATGATTCTCAAAAATGTTGAAATCATAAAAAATCTTCCAAACTCAACCTTTAAGTAAGAATTTGTTTTTATTCATTCCGTTATCCAGAACTTTTTATCAAAAGTTTTGGAATAGTTTCAAGTTTATACACAAAAAAGAAATTGAGCAGAGAATTTGACCCGTTTTTTTATTTATTCTCAGATAGCTTTTCTAAACAGCCAATGGCACCTGAGCACAATGCCTTGAATAAAACCTATGCCAAAATGCATGCGCCTTTTTGGTAAAATTCTCTCGAGTCTTAAAAATTCCTCCATCTGCGAAAAATGCTCAGTTTGCTAAGTCAAATACGTAAGCAAAGTTCCTTCCAAATAAAAAATGGTCGATATTCGACCATGGGTCATTTGGCGCGTCAAAATCGAAGTTTATTCTACCCTAAAAAGGTTACAAAATACAACTTATGGAAGTTATTGTCGAGGTTACATGATGAGAAATTTGCATTTTTCTGAAATTAATGAGGACTTTTAAAACTATTTTTCTACCAGCATAAAAATCCAAAGAATACGTTTTGTAGCGCAACTAAAGAGCTTTCATATGACATATTCAAGAAATGTGCCACTTTAGAAATGCGTAAGAAATTTCAATTTTTCTGTAACTTGTTCCTAACCATCATTTTGAATACATTGTGCAAAAGCAGCACTCCTTTTTGTGTCGATGTTCTTCTCCAATCGGGCTAAAATTTTCCGGTAATACTCAGTTATGCAATAATGCAAAAAAAAACTCAATCTAAAGTTCTTGAAAAAAAGATAATGGGGTGAAAGGCCCTCCAAAATATGACTTGCTTCAATTGTAAAATTTCTATGATTTTCAGAGAAATAAAAAGATTATTTCTGGAGTTTTCATTCTCTTACCAACAAAGCTTTATTTTCAATCCACGCGTTACGTTTTGGTACGCTTTTCCAAAAGATCCTTTAAGGAATTTAATTACCAATTAATCAAATGCAGTTTCAGTCAGGTTGAAAAAGAACATCGACACAAAACGGAGTTACACTTTTGCACAATGGGTTCGAAATAATAATCAAAATGATGTAGTATAACTAAATTTTCTAGCTAATTTTCAAAATGGTATAGTTGTTGAATTTATTATATGAAAGCTTTTAAATTGTGGTACAAACCGGATTGGAGAACGTCAATACAAGGTCTTTTGGTAAGCTGATTGCGGTTCTCGAGAACTGACTCTTAAAAAATTTTCCGGCTGAGAGTACATTCTTTGCAAATCAGCATGTCTATTATAATGTATGTGAGGAAACTTTGGTAGGAATTCAAAAAACTGTTGTACAAACACAGTGAGATATATATAGCTTAGCAAGTTGGCAGGAATTGTATCAGTTTCTGCCAGAGGTTTCTGAAGGAAGTACTATAATTTATCAACATGAATTCGTACTAGTTCTTGCAATGTTGTTGGCCGTAGCCTTCACCCTTCCTGACACCAGTAATGATGCGGATACACAAATCAAAGCTATTAGCGAGGTCATTAGGCATTACCCGGAACTAGGTAATGGATGGTTGGGTAGTTCCTTGAACTGGATTAAAAACAACAAAGATGCTCTCGGAACCATTACTAATGGTGTTTCGAGTCTGTGATTGACAGGATTACTATAAACCTTATGTATTGATGGGATTATGTAAACTTCGAGGCTGAAATAATAATTATAATATTTCTTGTTCTCATTTGCAGCGATTGTTGATAATTATTGTTGTTTAAATTTATTCATTACTGAACATACTTTCCACGCATGTTTTTCATTAGTTTTGTATTTGTGATGAAGAGGCTACACTCCTGAAAGCATTTTTGTTTTAATTACAGAGGCATAAACGAAGATTTAACACTTGGAAATTTAGTGTTTTAATTTTCCCCACCTTAAGAGGCAAGTTGAAATGAGTCGTAGTTAAAAGTAATTCAAAACAATTGATGATTTTCGAAACTTGGTTGATTTTTTTCGATAACCAGAAAGCTCAATTAACGTTTAGAAACAACCAATTTGACTACGATTTTTAGGATTTTTTGTTTCAGAGTTGAATTTTCAGAGTTGAACTTTCAAAAAAAAAAAACGTTTCAACTTGCCCCGGGGCACCTTCACACCGAGAAGAAGAAAAAGCACGTCTTTAATAAAATTTTGTTTACAAGTTACGATGTTGGTTATTTAAGCGAGCACCTACACCAAGGAATATTTTTCTACAAAATTTTATGAAGCAAAATTGATGAATTGATGAAATTTATGAAGCATGGTATGATGTGGATGCGAATGCGGATGTCAATTTTTAGGCGGATGTTCCTCATTTGCAGACGCGGATATCCGTAACATCCCTACTTTTTACTAGAAGACGTATCCACAAAACCGTAAGCCTTTACTAAAAGGGACAAGTTTTAGAAACTGTAATATAATATTCCAGATTTTTTTTATCTGAGCCAAAATGGTTTGTTAAACTTATCTCATGCTTCAGCAAAGTTGTGGATAGTGAAAAGTTAGTTTTTAATAACTTTTCTTCATACCATTTTCACGAACTTCTCAAGGCAATTGAACAGGCAATGTCAATTTGATTTTGTTCTGCCCATTCTTAAGCATCGCTAAGAAAGTCTAATGCTTGTTTGTGTCAGCTTGTGGAACTGCTAGATTTTATTATTTTCAAATTGACGTTCTATAAACACCAAATTGTTGGGCAAATCGAGTTTCATTAGATCTTCTTTCTCAGTTGAACACGTCTCGAATAACACATTTTTCATGCTCCAAATTCAATGAAACGCGCTTTTTACGATTCCTTTTCCGTATAATTATTGTAGATTATTGTACAAATTGTAGCAGACAAGATACGTTTTTGCCCTATCCAGAAAAATGAACAAATAAATTGAATTCGCAAGACACAAATGAATGATGTTTTCAATGCAATGCTACACTTTTCTTGATCTTGATTTAGATTTTTTTCGAAGAAGCGTGTGAAAATCGAGCGTGAATTTAGCGAGTAGAGATAGAATTGAACCAACCTGTCTGAAATTAGTCAGTAACAAGTAAATAGGTTTTAGGGAACATTCAGGTTGTATAGAACGGAAAAGAAGGTATTTTTGGATGAAAATTTTTTATTACGTAGCAAAACAATATATTAGTACCAAATTGAATGCAGACGAATATTTTCAATTAGGTGAGTAGTTGTATACTGAGATGTTGTATCAGTCACCATTAATTTTACTCATCCTGCCGTGTCATTGTTTATCCCCTATAAAATATATTTGGAATTTTGATTCAGCAGTAAATTAAACATAGCAATAGTAAACTTACGCAATTGCCATGACGCCTTTGGCAATACTTCCGATGGCTCCGGCGTTCTTTGTCACAAAACCAACAACCTTGCTGAACCACCCGTGGGCTTGTTCCGGATCGATGTCGATGGCTTGCTGTAGTTGCAACAGCTGGTTTGTCAGCTCCTCGGAGGCATAGGCGACAGCCATAAGCATGGCAAGAACTAGGATGAATTTCATTTTGAATAATTTGTGCTCGTACCGCAGGGACCTGAAGTAAGCAAATGATAATTCTCTTCCAAAATCAATGCTATTATATAGTAGTTTTGTTCGAAATCAGGCGACGACGTGCGGTTTAAAAAATAGAACGTAGAACATCCTTCAGTTATGTTTATTTTACTGAAACACAAAAAAATAAGTTCCACGATTGCAGTCGCCAATTATTTACACAAGTGTCGCTGATAGTACTTCCGTGAAGAGAAAGGTACCACTTTTTCGATACCACGCAGTATATATCTTTTCGAAAATATGTTTTTACGGAATAATCTAACATTAGCTAAATTCTCTAACTCTAATAATAAGTAGAGTAAGATTTCACCGCTTTACCATGTTGGGGAAAAATTGACAGTGAATCAGATTTTATTAATATCAATTAGGCACAAAAATACGTCATTCAAAATACTACAGTGGAAAGGATATTGTCGGCAATGCTATGAATTTTACCATCCATTTTTGGACCTCAAGAAATCCAAAACAAAAAATCAAAACTCAAATTGAGATACGTTCGTACTTGAGGAGAAAAGATATGAGAACAAGGACACGGAGAAGTTGCAAATGAATTTTTCAATTAAGAGCTTTTACAATAATCAATTTGTCAATTAGTCATTTTCTGAAAAAATAACATACTAGGTATTGCTCGGAATTGGGCATTTATATTAATTCTAAGAATAAGTCCGTTCCATATGCATATTTACCGAAATAGAGTTTCTTAGTGAAACTTATAATTTTGTAATAATAGATGAACTCAACACCTCTATTCTGGAAAACTTTGGAAAAATATCCATTTTTTGTATCGTCTCTTGAGAAGCAAAAGATAAAACAGACTTATAAGTCTGACTTCAACTCTTCTCAAGTTGATGGAAAAAAACTTAAATTAATCCACCTGCCGGTCAGACCCAGCCTTTCTCATTGAAACTTTTATTTGTAAAAATAGATTTACATGAAAGCTTCAATCCAGTAAATGTATATATGTGTGTGTGTATGTGCAGATTTTTATTCTCACTCACTTTTCTCAAAGATGGCTGGACCGATTTTCATGAAATTAATTGCAAATGGAAGGTCTTGTTGTCCCATAAGACCCTATTCAATTTTATTGTAATCGGATTTTTGGTTTAGAGGTTATGTATCAAAATGTAAAAATCATGAAACATCATTATCTCTAGAACCACACAACCATTTTGAACAAAATTAATCTCAAATGAACGGGCTACCTGAAATACTCTTAACTTTTGACTTTAACTTTAACTTTTTGTGGTTTAAAAGTTATGAAAAGAAACGTGTTCTGAAGACTGTTTACTCTCACTCATGTTTCTCAGAGATGGCTGGACCAATTTTCATAAAATCAGTGTCAAATGGAAGGTCTAGTTGCCCCATAAGACCCTATTGATTTGTTTTGCAATCGGACTATTATTTTGCCTGTTATGTACAAAAATGTGAAATCCAGCTATGAAAAGGAACATATTCCAAAGACTACTTGGGCTCACTCACTTTACTCAGAGATGGCTGACCCGATTTCCACAAAATCGGTGACAAATGAAAGGTCTAGCTACCTCAAAACACCCTATTGAATTTTACTGTAATCGGACTGTAACTTCGTCTGTAATGTACCGAAATGTGAAAATCACGAAACTTCATTATCTCAGAAACTACACAACCGATTTGATCAATACTATTATCAGATGAGCGGGCTAGTTGAGGGTTAACTGATGAATTATGATTGAACACGTGGTTTCAAAGTTTGGCTGCCCTATCCGTTCCCATTTCATTTGATTATAATGAAACTTAAGCCATCGTTATGTATTAAATTGTTAATAAAACAACGAATGTCTATTATCTCAAAGATTACATGACTTATTTGAATATAACTAGAGTCATACGAACGAGCTATCTCTCAAGCTTACAAATAACAAACTTAATAAAAATTTGATATGTGGCTCAAAAGTTATGGAAAGAAAAGAAATTCAAAGACTATTTAAAACTATACCTGCTTTGGTCGATATATGTGGCCTCAACAAAATTTAAATGTACTATTTGAACATTCCAAATTCATTGATTCCTTGCGATGTGTCTAAAGTCTGCAAATGCACGACGAATCGGCCATAAGATATGATCAAAGTCAAAAGACAAATCGTTTGAAATGATTGGTTGTATCGAAATGACAACATCCTTGACTTTTGGCTTCTGTACATCCCCTTAATTCTGAATATATTCATATTGGGTGGTATTCGGTCATTTTCAGCAGATTTTCTGGCATCAATCTGACACCGGAAATACCCATATTGGGAGGTATTTAGTTATTTTGGTTGTTTGCCAGAAACTAAAAGTGGTCGTCTTTAAATTCAAAATGGTGTTCCAGGTCAATGTTTGGTTTCTATGCATCATCTCGGTTACGGAAATATCCATAATGAGTATTATTCGGTCATTTTTGACTGTTTCCTAGAAGTTGCGGGTTCGCCACAGAAGGCAGAATCACGAAAGGCAGAAGCACGAAAGGCAGATTCATGAAAGGCAGAACTCTATGACCGTACACACAAGGCAGAATATTTCAAATGGCAGAATTTCGAAGGGCACGAAAGGCAGAATCCCAGGTAGCAAAATCTGACTCACGATAGCCAAGTGCGTGATGACAAATTGGTGCGAATCCTGGTCACGGTATCAAAGCTGCTACTCTACCTTTATTATTTAATATTATTTGGTAACCAGACATTATAACTGGTCACAAGCAATGACCAGTTTTGATGTGAGGTGCAAATCAAGCCTAATTATTAGATCCGAAACGCGCAAACTGGTTTGGCTCAGGTCCTAAAAAGTATCACGGCATCGCGGAGAGAAATTTTTCGATGGTAGGTATAACTTACACTAGTCTCAACGGCTTGTTGATTATAATTAACATAAAACAATTCATGCGGCGAAGACGCATAATCGAGGGCAAGGAACCGAGGCGGCACAAAGCCGCCGTGGTTTCCACGGTCCGAGCCGGCCGCCGACCCGCCGTCGGAAGCGGCGGCCTCTCGCCACAAACAACTGATCTACTGGTTTTCTTGAATTATTCAAACAGGTTTTCTTTCCCTTAGTTAAGTCCGAACGAGCGGTAGCGAGTAAGGACAGCATACACTTGGACAATAGAGTCGGCCAAAGGCCGCGAGTGTGTGTTGTTAATAAGAAAATAGACCGTTTTTTGATTCTGCCATTCGTGCTTCTTTTGATTCTGCCATTCGTTATTCTGCCTTATGAAATATTCTGCCTTTCGTAATTCTGCTTTTCGTGATTCTGCCTTTCGTGATTCTGCCTTTCGTGATTCTGCCTTTTGATTTTCTGCCTTTCGTAGGAGACCCGAAGTTGCCATTTAGCAATTTAAAATGGCGCCTGATTGTTAGCTCATTGCATCATTCTGGTTTCAGAGATACTCATGTTGGATGGTATTTGGTTATTTTAGGCTGTTGTTCACAAACCGGAAGTCGCCTTCTTGGATTTCAAAATGGTATTTGGGATAATTTCTGGCCTCTGAGCGTCATTCTGGTTGAACAAACACCCATATTGGGTGTTATTCGATCATTTTCGGCTGTTTCCCAGTAACCGGAAGTCGTCAACCTAGAATCCAAAATGAGGTCTGTGGTCGATTTCAGCTGATGTGTATCATTATAGATCCGGTGATACTCATGTGAGACGGAAATTGGCCATTTTTGGCTGTTTTCCAGAAACCAGAAGTTGCCATCCTACAATTCGAATTGTTTCAATTTTAGCTTCTTGCAACATTCTGGCTCCGGAGAAACTCATATTGGGTGGTATTTGGTCGCTTTGGGCTGTTTTCTAGAAACCGAAAGTCGTCATTTTGGACTTTAAAATTGCTTGTGAAATCAATTTCTGTCATCTGGGCGTAATTCTGGTTCCAAAAACATTCATATTGAATGGTATTTGGTCATTTCCGGCTGTTTGCCAGACACCGGAAGTCACCATCTTAAAATTCAAGATTGTATCTGTGATCGATTTTTAGCTACTGTGCATCTTTCTCCCAGATGGTCTCGAGGTACGATGCTGGCCTAACAAGCCAGTCGTCGTAGGTTCGAGTCTCGTTTAGGGAGAGACTGTTAGTGTCAGTAGGATCGTAGCGCTAGCCCCGCAATTGTCCTGTACACTAAATAGTCGGCTGCGAAGTCTGTGTATAAATAAACAGAAGGTCAAGTTCCGAATCGAAATGTAGCACCAAGGCTTTGCTTTGCTTTGCATCTTTCTGGTTTCGAAGATACTCATATTTAATGGGAATCGGCCATTTCAGGCTGTTTTCTAGAAACCGGAAGGTGCCATCTTACAATTCAAAATGTTGTCTGAAGTCGATTTGTGGCTCCAGTGCATAATTACGAATCCGGATATACCCATATTGAGTGGTTGGTCACTATCCGCTGTTTTTCAGAAACCGGAAGTCGCCATTTTGGATTTCATAATGGCATTTGGAGACAATTTCTGAATTTTAAACGCTATACTGGTTAAAGAAACACTCATGTTGGGTGGTATTTGGTCATTTTCAGCAGTTTTTCAGAAACCGGAAGTCGCCATTTCACAATCCAAAATATTGCCTGAGGTCGATTATGGAACATATTGGTTACCACTATTCCATTCCATTTAGTTGATTAGTTCGCGAGATGTGCAGACATTTGTGTTTCATTTGTATGGAACCCTCCCTTCCAGAAGAGGGAGGGGTCTTAAACTATCGTAGGAACCTCTATCGGCACCAAAAACACCTACATACAAATTTTCACGTCGATCGGTTCGGTAGTTTTCGAGCCTATATGGATAAGACGGACTGCATTTTTATATTAACTTACAACATCAATATTTTAGAACCTAAAGAGTGAATATATATTATAAATATATATACACTAAGGTCGCTTTTACGCGGTTTTTTTTACGCGGCTTTTTTATGCGGATTCCGGAATTTACGCGATTTTTTTTTAACGCGGATTCCGGAATTTACGCGTTTCTTTTTACGCGGATTCCAGAATTTACGCGGTATTTTTTTTTGCTCGGATTGCAAAATTAACGCAGGTTTTTTTTACGCGGATTCCGGAATTTACGCGGTTTTTTTTACGCGGATTCCGGAATTTACGAGGTTTTTTTTCGCGGATTCCGGAATTTACGCGGTTTTTTTACGCGGCAGGTATCCCCCGCATAAAAAGCGACCTTAGTGTATATATATATATATATATATATATATATATATATATATATATATATATATATATATATATATATATATATATATATATATATATATATATATATATATATATATATATATATATATATATATATATATATATATAGATATATATATATATATATATATATATATATATATATATATATATATATATATATATATATATATATATATATATATATATATATATATATATATATATATATATATATATATATATATATATATATTGAATTGAAGCGTTCATGTAAATCTATTTTTACAAATAAAAGTTTGAATGAGAAACGCTGGATCTGACCGCTAGGAGGGTTAATTTAGGTTTTTTGATTTGAAATCAGTATATGTTGATTTCAAAGTAATCAAGTAAAGCAAGTATTACACGAAGCAAATATTTGGTATTTTTGGTACGAATTTTATTTACACAAAATAAAATCCGTACCGAAAATAGCAAGTATTTGCTTCGTCTAATACCTGCTTAAGACATATCTTATCGAAAGGCTCCAAACCCGTAAACCAAAAAGTATACTACACCAACAAATAAAAAAAAAACGAAGTTACATGGGGAGCTGCGTAGCCGCAAGGTTACAGAGTCCGCTTTGTCAAGCGGATGGTCGTGGGTTCGAATCTTAGTAGAATCAGGCCATTCGATGGCAAAAAAGGACTTTAAGTATGAGTTTATCCTCAGGTTCCCCAACACTTACCCTTCCTTTACGCTGAATGCTATAATACCTTTGCGTGACTTCCTCTTAACAAAAAATAAGTCCCTCTTATCAATAAAACTGGCCAGAAGGACGCACGACGAAACTTCTCCAGGGAATTATAATTGGCGATATTTGGCAGGAGGAAGGAGGCTCGGTATAGAAGAACAGTAAGCGTGTAAAACGAGGGGAAGTACATAGAAGTACACACAAGCACTGATCAAAAATAATAATGAGCATGCCACTTTCTCAATAGCGGTATTGCTAAAAATAGAAGTGCGGGATACAGCAGACACCACTGCGACCACTGTGACACAAAATTTTACTTGTTTTTAACTGTACGTTAATTAACGGTATACACTAACAAAGCGTGGGGAACGCAAATGAACCACGAGCTGCAGGAGCTGCTTGGGGAACCATCAATCGTCCACACCTCTAAGATTGGCAGGTCGGATGTCGGACGACAGCCCGGTAAAGTTGGTCCTCGAAACCAATCCGTCAGGGACGAGACGGCGGGGTGCACAGCGGGCAAGGTGATTTGATCAGATGGAAGACGACCCACGGACCCTACGCAGATTGCAGAGCTGGAGAACTGCAGCCATGGACTAAGTGGAATTGAGACGACTCATAGGACATACAGCAAAGGCCATACCGCGGCTTGGTACTGTTTGGTAGTACTAACGGTTGGCTGTGAAGTTTGTGTCATATAAACAAAAGGTCAAAATCCGGATCGAAATGTAGCAACTGCGCCTTGTTTGTTATGATAGAATGTTATTTGATGATTTGATAACAGATTATAAAAGTAATAAACAATTGAAGACCATGTGGTCGCTCTTCAACAACCACAATCCTTCCCGTGGTCTTTCGTAGCCTTTTGTGAATCACTTTAAAAAAATTGAAATATGCTACTAGAACAAACTTAAAAAAAATAATTCATTCGCATTAAAAAAAATTGAAACGTAATACGGAAAATTCTGCAAAACGTCCCGCCAATTAAGTACATAATAATCAGACGTCTACGGAACCGGTTTTATTGGATCAATTGCACTTCAACACAGATTCGGTTCGAAATCTTTTAATAACAAAAAAAAGTTTTACGAATGGTGGTAGCGTAGTCCAAAACAATTGAACAAATATAACGACGAGCTATAAAAGCTGAACACGTTTATAGTGCAATATTAGTTTCTGTTAGAGGTCTCCTCAAGAAAGTACCGCGAAGCAAACAAAATGAAGTTCGTCCTTGTTCTAGCAATGTTGTTGGCTGTAGCCTTCGCCATGCCCAATGATGACCTACTTGCGCATATTCAGGCTATTGGTGAAGCCATCGAGAACAATCCAGAACTGGCCAATGGATGGTTGGGCAATGCCTGGAACTGGGTTAAGAACAACAAGGATGCCCTCGGAGCCATTGCTGGTGGTGTTTTGAGCCTGTGAGTATCGGTGGATTGGCTGGCAGAGTTTACGAGATGATTGTATTTGTTTCATTTTCACAGGGGATAAAATCTGGCGGCAGTACGGTAACCTTTAGACGATGACAACAATGAGAATCAGCTTTATTGGCTTGTTCAAATAATGGTTATTGGATTGAAAGATAATAAATCTCTGGAAATAAAAGAATTCTGTTTTCCATAAACTATGGTCAGCTGGTTCTCACTGCACAATCACAATTAATCCAGTTCAAAAATTATATGAAAATGATACAACAGCAGTTTCACTGAAAATGAGTGTCACCCGAGTCAATTATCAGTCAATGATCATGTCAGTGATATAAATGACCTTACCTTAATCAATTAATCGAAATTGTTTGATCTGAGCCAATGATTTGATTGATGAATTCAATGAAGTAGGTAGACACGGGTTGGAGATGAAAGCAATTATCACCTTCAGCCCGTTTTTGTTGATACTGATATTCGAAGTTTTCAGTTTCAACCGAAAATCTATCACTGACAGTGAAAATTTGCAACCCTGCTGATGAGTAATTTCACTAGACACGCTTCAAACGCTGGTCATGAAAATCGAAAAGTAATTTTCTTGGATATTGAAGGCGTTTTTCAAAATGCATCTTATGCTCCAATGTCTAGTGCAGTGATGAAAATGAGACGAATATGACGCAATGGTCGGTTTTATCTTGGTCTGGTCTGCACAACTCCTTATGTGTAACAGATTGCGACTAAACCTGAATCCTCTCAACTCATAATGAAACGATGATTTGGTGCATTGGTTTATGGGAGAAACCAAAGGGCTCGTGTGGCTGTCAAACTTCATACATTTTTCATTTACTATTCATTGATTCTGGAACTAGTGATTCCATTTTTGGTTGGTTTACCCTAAAATAACTTAAATAGAATAAACATCTCATAATTGTCAATTGACTCATGCTCGAAAAAATATATTTTAGATGGAAAAAATAAAATATCAACGTACAATGTGCATTTCCAATAAATAAGACGTATTTTGTAAGCATTTTAAATAAAATATTGACTCCGTGATGAATTTATGATTGGTAGGAATGCAAAATGTTGACGACTCTCTTGAAGAAAACAAACATATGATTAGACTTCATCAGCTCTTTGCTCATTTTTAGAGGAAGAAAAGATAGCAATAGGAGAATATTATGTCGACTGAATAGCAGCAGAGGTGTGGTGCCGTGAGAGGGAAAGAGTGGTGGACGGGCACGGGCTAATTCGGCTGCCATTAATGTCGTTTTCGTTTTCGCGGTGTAGCGACACTCGGACAACACTTCTGACACTGTAAATGTTTTATTCCACTTTCCGGACTACACTTTTTCTGTCTCTGACTACCCTTTTTCTGTCCCGGACTACACCCGAAAAAAGCAGAGTGTACTGTAGGAAGTTACTAACACATTCACACGTATGTGTCAAAACTGGTTTGCTTTTGGTTCTCGTTCCACGTGGCAAAGTGTCAGGTAATTTTGAAGTAGAATACTTCTCTCAGGAAGTTCGACTACATAGGGATGTAAAATGAAAATCTAAAACCGAAAAAAGTGAAAAATATGTCCAATTTCAAATGCTAATAAATCGGTTAGTATTCGATGGATTTCCTTCGTTCTTGCAGCAATAGATTGGAAAATCTTCTAAGATTCTTCCCAAATGCAGATAATTGTAATTTTATTATTCAAAATATAGTACTATTGAAAATAGTCAAGCCTTGTCAAAACGGAAAATTCAACCTCTGATTGGTCGTCATATGATTGCTTCCCAAGCACGGTCGACAGAATCATAGACCTTGCCATTTGAAATGTGCATTTTGGCCTATAATTCTAGGCTGCAACAGAAGCAGTCCTCCCTTAGCAGCAGCAGTAAATACAGCAGCAGTAGCAGTGCAGCGGATAACGGCCAGAGCTGTGGTATGGCAACGGATAGCGGAGCGCATCTCAGCATCGATAGCAGGACCAAGTGATGCAGGGCAGCGGATACCAATGGCAACAGAAGCGTCCACTACTGTGACAACGGGGATAGTGCAGCGGTTGACGTTGGTCTCTCATCAATATAAGCAGGGCCAGCTGATGCAGTATGGCATTTTAGTGAAATGCTGTCTCTGAGCGATAGCAGGCACACTAGCAAATGCATCCATTGAGAAGAACGTTCTGGAAAGCTTTTCAGTGTTTATTTCCCCCAAGGAATACTTTATTCGCACTGCCAGTGATAGCGCAAAAATGTGATTGGCATCTTATCAATCATTGAATTAAACAACAAATTGTCCTTTTCAGGATGAAATAAAAACCTAATTGAAGAGTTAATATTTTTTCTTAAACCAATTTACACTTTCAAGAAATTTGGAACAGATATATATTTGGCTTCATCTCCGTGTCTCAGAACGTACTGAATTATCTTTTCCTTCAGTCATGAGCACAACATCCGAAAAGCTTTCATTATCAGCATAAAAATTAATTTTTCGCAAAATTAAAATTCAAAAATTATCAAGTCCAAATCATGACAAGCAACTATATTATTGAGAATGGTCAATCCTTGTTGAAGCGCGAAATTTGACTGATCTGATTAGTCGTTAATATGATTGCTTCCCAAGCACGGTCGACAGAATCATAGACCTTGCAATTTTAAATTTGCTATTTGTCTGTATGAGAGTAAGGATGGGAATTATCGACTGAAATGGCTATCGATAGTTATCGATGATTTTCTACTACTATCGATAGGTTTTTCATCCCTATATAAGAGCCTGTTTCAGTCGAAGCCGCTCATAATAGTTCTAGACAGCGACAACAGCAGTCTTCCCTTAGCAGCAGCAGCAGCAGTGCAGTGGATACCAGGCGGATAGCGGCCACAGCTGTGGCATAGCAATGGATAGTGCACTAGTTGCAGCGGATCTCAGCATCGCTAGCAACTGGGCCAGCTGATGCAGGGACAGCGAATACCAATAGCAGCGTGTAGCGGCCAAAACATTGGCATGGCTACGGATAGCTCAGCAGTTGCAGCGGGTTTAGATCGATAGCAGCTGATGCAATGAGGCACTTTAGTGAAATGCAGTCTCTGTGCGATAGCGGGCACTAGTAAATGCATTCAATAAAAAATTTGACTCATTTTGACAACACATGAGCCGTCTAGTTTTGAGTGTTAAATCAGCTTTTCACTGTTTATTTTATCACAAGGAATACTTCATTCGCACTGTCAGTGATAACGCCAAGATGTGATCGGTATCTTATCCGATATTGAATTGAACAACAAATTAAAAAATGACTGACACGCAAGCAGCCGGGTTTTCTTTCTTGTAAAAGTATTCTACTTCATTCTTGCGGTCGTGGCTTTGCACACAGCCCTCCTGTGATTTTTTTAGCACATTTGTGAGATGGACATACGAAATGGAAACGAGACAAAATGACGATGGCGATAAAGACCAAAACAGAACAAGTTGACAGCTATCCCATTATTACACATACCAATGCAACTACACTGAAAATGTTTTATTTGAAGCTGCAAAGTGTAATCCGGAAAAAGTGTAGCTACACCTCGAAAACGAATTCGACATTAGTTAGGACTTAAGGATAAGCCACTCTCATGTGAAGGGACCAAGGCGCTTTAGAAGTTTACCTTCTCTTTCTAACGTTAGGACTTAATAGGAGAATGAACAACATTTGTAATGTATTCAATGAAAGGATCCGTTAGAGCCTGAAGGAAAATAAATAAATTCTTTCTAATTTTAATAAAAAGTCTGGCATCTGGCATTCCAGACAATCTCGTACATTAATAGATCACGTGTTTTCAAATTTTGATAATGTTCATTCCTTTACAGAGGCCGATTACAAAATTACAGATCATGAGACAATTTTTGTTTTTATTGAGAATGACCAAAACCGTGATGATAAAGTAAAGATAAAGTGCTGGAACAGATATTCGAAACAAGCAGTGTCTCAACTTGTTTCGAGAAGCTTGGATTTTCAACCAGTAACTGGTGATTTGGACAATAAAGCAGCTGTTCTTACCAACACGCTGAAAGAATGTACCAATAGTTTAGTTTTAGAAAAACATGTAAACTTGCATAATGCAAACAGCTGGTACACTTTAGATCTTCTGCGTTTAAAACGAAAAAGAGATAAAAGGTACAAGCAGTTTTACAGAAGTAACAGTAACGATGATTGGTATAGGTACACCGCGGCGCGTAACATGTATTCACGTGCCTTGAAAAAGGCCCGGTGTGAATATATACAGCGGAAGATTGATCAACATCAAAATAACAGCAAACAGTTATGGAAAATTTTGAAGAAACTAATGAAAAGTCAAGATTGTAGCCCGCAATCCATAACTTTTAATGGCTTAGAAGAACAATCGGCGCGAGTAATAGTAAATAAATTTAAAAATTATTTCGTTAACAGTGTTCAATCGATAAATCAAAGCAATGATTTGGTCAATGAGCCGGACGAGATAATACAGCCGATCAATAATAACTGTAGCTTTGATGGTTTTCATCCTATTACTTTTGCAGAGTTGAAAGATATTTGTTTTTCTTTGGAGAGATCGGCTGGTATCGACAATGTCAACGCAAAAGTAATACAAGATTGCTTTCATGTCATTGGACACGATCTGCTGTTCCTTATTAATGAATCACTGCAAACAGGGCACGTGCCTAAAGTTTGGAAGGAATCACTTGTGGTTCCTATCCCCAAGATTACTGGGACGGATAAAGCCGAAGAGCTCCGTCCCATTAACATGTTACACACATTAGAGAATATATTAGAACTTGTTGTAAAAGGCCAGCTGATGGATTATTTAAATCGTAATGATTTGCTAATTCCAGAGCAATCAGGTTATCGAGAGGGGCACTCTTGTGAGTCTGCATTGAATCTGGTGTTAGCAAAATGGAAAGAAAAAATCGAGGCTAAAAAAACTATTCTTGCTGTATTTTTGGATCTAAAACGCGCTTTTGAAACAATTTCTAGGCCCTTATTGTTGCAAACATTGTAGCGCTTTGGTATCGTAGGGACAGCATATAAATGGTTTGAAAGCTATTTGTGTGCTAGAACTCAGAAGACTCGTTTTAATGATTTTGAATCGGATTCCATTGCTAATACACTTGGTGTACCGCAAGGAAGTGTTTTGGGGCCCATTTTGTTCATAATTTATATTAATGACATGAAGCGAGTTTTACGGTTTTGCGATATAAATTTATTTGCCGATGACACTGTTCTGTTCTTTGCAGCGAAAAATCCAAACGATATTGTTGCACTTTTGAATCAAGATTTACATTATCTGGCGAATTGGTTTAAGTTTAAACAGCTTAAATTGAATATTAGTAAAACACAGTACTTGATTATTTCTTCTGCCAACTCCAGACCAGACGTAAACATTGTAATTGATGGTGAGACGATTGATCGCGTAAATGAATTAAAGTATCTTGGAGTTATTATTGATGACAAATTAACTTTCAAGTCCCACAAAGATAATGTCATCAAGAAAATGGCGAAAAAATACGGTATTTTGTGCCGTTTGAAAAATGAATTGACTGTTAGTAGTAAAATTAGTCTTTATAAGTCAATCATTTCACCACATATAGATTTTTGCTCATCCATAGTATTTCTTGCAAACAATACACAAATGTTGAGACTGCAGCGCTTACAAAATAAAGTAATGCGATTAATATTAAGATGTAATAGATACACTTCCTCGAGTTTTATGCTGGACGCATTGCAATGGCTTTCTGTGAAGCAAAGAGTATATTCTTTGACAATGGTGTTTCTATATAAGATTTTGAATAATATGCTGCCTCGCTATTTGTGTGATCGAATTGATAGAGGAAGTGATTTTCATAGGTACAACACTAGAAACGCGGATGATGCTAGAACACCACATTTTTTATTCGGAAGATCACAGAACTCTCTGTTGTACAAAGGAATAAACTTTTTCAATTCGATGCCAAGACAAGTAAAACGTTCAGCAACAATGGCGGAGTTTAAAAGGCTTTGTATTTCACACATAAAGTCTGTCTTGTAGACAGATTATATAGAATTTTTGGTAAATTAATGACGAAGATTGTGAAATTTAAACTTTTTTTCTAATTTATTGGGTACATTAAGTTATTATGTTCATTGACGATGATGGATTTTTGTTTGAATATAGTTATAAAATAATTAAAATTAGAGTTAAAAAAAATGAGTCGGCTACACATGTTTGAGCCACGCGCGCGTAGACTGACATAGACAATCTGGATATTGAGTACATCAGGTTTAAACCCCTGAAATTGAAACAAAAAGCATAACGGGTTGATAAGTTGCTTTTTGGGTTGCTGTCACCTTTATTTTCTTAATTTATTTGCTTTTACGATTTAAAAAAAGGGTTTGGAGAAAAAAACTGAAAAGGCTTGGGTTTGCCTGTGGACTGTAGAGCTCGTTATCGGGAATTATAGTGTCATAGGATCTCTCTCGTAGTTCTGGATCGTTATCCAGAACCAATTCTGATTAGTTAACGCTCCTAAATGTTAGGTTCAATTCCTAACCAAGTCCAGATAACTTTCGGGTTGGAAACGTTCTGGATGAGCCTTGGATCAATGTTATTGAAAAATCGTTTATTTTTTTATTTATTTTCAAATTATTGGTATTCTTTTGAAGGGTTGCTATGTCTGTATTAATAACCAGTCCGTTATTTGTTTGTCAACTGGTTACATTGTATGACTCTATATAATATCTTACTTAGATAAATCGACCAGCTCAAACCGATGTAGGGGTATGAGGTGGGACCATCATCATCATCTAAAGGGTTACTTATAGATAAAAGATTTTTGAATAGTTATAAATCGCGTTTGCAACGTGTAGTGTTAAGACGACTTTTGTAAATTTGTTAAATAAAATTAAGTTTTTCCAGTACAACAAAGTGTTCTCTCTATTTCGATACCGAAAAGCCAATTTCAAAGTACGACATCTGTCGGAAAATCGACTTTAGCAAATTCAACAACAACTTCTTCGAAGTTTCAAGTAACGTAACGAATTTGAAAATTAAAAAATATTGTAGGGCCCGTATGCGTGTAATAGACCCTGTGCGTAAAGTGGACCCCTCTGGTATATTTTTGCATTTGTTTCTTGTCATTATCATATTTATGCCATTATTAATATCTTTCACGAATAACTATAACATGTTATAGATAAGGATGATATGAATTTTCCTAATTTCTGCAAGAAAATAGAAAAAAATAACTAGTTTTCATTCAGAGGCCATCCACATACCACGTGGACAGATTTGTAACGATTTTGACCCCCCCTCCTCCGTGGACAACTACCCATATAAATTTTAAAAAAATTGTAGGGGCCGTGGACATTATCCAACCCCCCCCCCCCCAAAGCTGGCCACGTGGTATGTGGATGGCCCCTCAGCACAGCATAACACACCGGTTTGTAAGCCATTTTGTAAGCAGAGACAAATTATATTCTATTGTTTTCCGAGCGAATTGTGTGTTACAAATATGATCTTAAACATGTTAATACCAAGCACTAATACTAAATTTTACTTTAAAAACCTTGAAAACGAAGAAAAAAATTAAATAACATTTATTCACTGAGGGTCCATCAAAGGCATAATTCAGGTTACTATGTTGCGTATTTGACAACCCTTCATTCCTGTTCAGTTATAAACAAAATCTGTTGTTCGCGTGTGCGTTGAAGTGAATATTCGTGAGCAAAATGGGGAAAACCTGAGAGAGAGGCGCCAGCTTGCTTTGTTTTTATACTCTCGAATGTCATTGTGAACCAGACAAGAAATGTGATTGGGAACCGGTAGGCCTGATGAAATGAAATATGGCGAGTATCGTAGTCGATGTAAATTAATCCGGCATTTATTTTTTCAAGATATTTTTTCAAATAAATATTTCTGAAAGATAAACTATTTCTGTTCTATTTTTCGCCTTGGATTATTTCCAGTTTAATTTAGTTGTAAATGTGCTAATTTTGAACTTTCACTATGTAATCAATATTTACTGTAACCATATTTGTTATTTGAAATTGACGGTGAAGTTAATATCTCTTCACATATATTGTAAAATATGTTAAAGTTTTTTTAGTAAAATAATATATAACCATCTCCTAACATGATGAAGATATTGGAATGAGCCCAAAGTAAGAACAATAATAATAATGACACCCACAGTATAGATGTAAAACTCACATAGGCGGAATCTCAGTAGGCAATGATGGCACAGTTGATATCGGAAGTAATCTGCCTAAGCTTCTATTTTTACCTTGAAGGCACTGCTTGAAAGCACTTGCATCCACCCAAAAACAATAACACATTGCTGGTGCCTGTCACTGTGAAATTGAAATTCTTTTGAATTCGTAACATTTATTTGCTTGAAGAGCATTGCGCGGAAGCGACACATCGACTGGATTGGTTATTATTTTTAGCTGGTTAACATGCGTTGCATACCTTCAATGCATCTGTCCGTTTCCAACCGCCTCTCACATCACTGAATTCTATCCAGCGCGTTAAAAATAATGGATCACTCGAATGTCGATGAAAAAAAAAGTAGACAAATCCCATTGCCACCTAACCTTAATTCACAGAAGATTATCAGAATTACTAATTCCTAATTGCACGGATGGAAACTGAATCAACGAATCTACTTTCGCAACATCAAAAATATATTATAATATTCAACCAATATGACAATCAATCATTTTTGAGTAATATCATCATCATAAGAAGTAACAGATGCGCCTGCTGACTTGATTAAAACTATTGTGAGATAGTTTTCTTGCACAAAAACGAAAACGAAGTAGACGAAAACAAAACTGAGCTGGCGCCTCTCTCTCAGGGGAAAATCAATAAGTGTGAGTGTAATTACACGAAATTAGATGTCCAACAGTGTATTTTAGCAATCCAGAATCACGTTCCCATAAAAGAGGCATATAGCCTGCATGAGCTCCCACGTTAAATCGTAAAGTATCGCCTTGAAAATTGGACTGGAGAATCAATTAAGGGCCCTCCAACTAAGCTGAAACCTTGGGTGCTACATTCCGCTATCGGAACTCCATCTTCTGTTTAGTATACACAAGCTTTACGACCAACTGTTAATGTACACAACAATTGCGGGATAAGCGCAACAATTCTACTGAAACTAACAGTCTAAACCGAGCCGGGATTCCAACATATGACGAAAGGCTCGTTAAATCAGCATCGGGGCCCAGCGCGCCCCAATGCTGTGTGGAATTCAAACAAACAAAACCGTTGTCTATGAATTCAATAAATTTTGCTTTAGCTCTTCTGGCTATTTTTTAAGCTAAACCATCGAAATCCTTTCAAAAAAACCTTTAAAAAATGTGTGGAAGTGATTGAAATTGGGGTTCTCAGAATTTATAATTGGGATGAAGACTAATGAACCGTGGTACTAATGAAAAAAAAAAACAACATTTTATGACCAAATATTACAATACGCGTATTATGGACCCTGGTCCATTATACGCATAGTGAACCCGGGTCCATAATAGGAAAAAGGGTCCATTAGGCGCACATTAAGATCGGTAATAGTAATTGATGTTTGGTAATAAAAATGGAACTTGACCAAAGAATTTTTCATTAGATTAGGTAAAAGACTTCACATTTTAAACAAATATAAGAATACTGCTTCGAAAATATTTAGAATTCGAGCCGTTTACATCTAAATTATGCAATACATCTACTAAGGGGTTCATTACGAGCATATGAACCCTAATTCATTTTCTGCCAAGCAGATATACGCATTTCTCGTTTGTATGCTTAAATGATGGTCACAGCTCAAGAAAAGCTTAAAATTTCTTTTTAAAGTGACTTATGAATAAGTTTTCAGCATTTAGAAGTTTGTAGAATTTGAGATTGTTTAGCGTTACGTAAGTACAGTGGAGGGTCCTAGTAAACGTTACTTATGGTTACATATGAGGGAAGAGGACCTGATATTTAAAAGACGACCAAAAATCTAGTTTTTTTCTTCATCTGCTGTCGTTGCGCGGATACGAAGGCTCAGGAAAACCAAAGCTATTTTGTCAAGTGATCTTGTGGGGCACGTTAGTATATTGAACTGCTATAAAACAGGGCTTATCAGTATACATGGCGTTTGAATATTCCCTACTAGGTATACGAAACGTTGCGTACACACTGGGAAGTCGAAGTTCCTGATGTTCTCGGTCCAACAATATTTTTTAAGGATGGTTCAAAAACTGGCGCAGAAATTTTCGACCCTGGAATCACCCTTGGCAATGAGAGATTGGTCAACAGTGCTCTAGGCAGACTTGGTGCTTATAAATATATTGAGTTCCGGGACATCGTGGCCTTGATGGGAGTGAAGCAGACGAGTTCTGCGGTTTCTCGAAGTGGGCAGTAAAAATGGAACTCACACGTTTTAAAGAATGAAAGCTGATGACCAGTAGTGGGCACCGCTAACCGAAAATTTAGCGACGCTAATCGCTAAGTCGCTAACCGGAAAATTTAGCTCGATAATCGCTAAACGCTAAACGCTAAACCCACATTAGCGGAACTTTCGCTAATCGCTAATCGCTAACTTTTTAATATGTAAATAGTCATATCGCTATATTTATTGCTCGTGTTTTGTAAGATTTGGACCACTTTGATCTCTTTTGGTTAAACAAACGAAAACAATTACTTTTTGAAGCTATTTACAGTAAGAGGTTCACGAAACGGTATTTGTATTTGATTTTGTAAAAACAAGAATAACAAAAGTTATTTAGCTTGCATTGAAAATAGATACTCTTAGGAATGTTTTCATGAAAATTCAATTATTATCTGAGCATGAGCATGAGCATGATTGACCGCCCGCGGTTGCTACTCCGTTATTGCCAGATCAGCTGTAATTACACAGAGAACCAATGGATGATGCTTGGGATTAACATTCATCCTCAATGTGTAAAAACTGGTGACCTTAATCTTTATATTAGGCAATACCAGCGCCGGCTGCATCCGAATGCAGGTCAAAGAAGGAGTGTGTATGGGAATATGTTGACGTGATACTCGCTTTATTGGAAGCCGAGAACACCTCTGCACTTCCACGAGAAATCACTGGGATGTTGGAGAAAAGGGTAAGGTTTGCAGCAGGTTTCGTTTTGGTAAACGATGCGCTGAGTTCTAATACCGGGTTCATAATAACAAATATCGCGCGTACGAGTTCATTATATCTTCTACGGAAATCATAACGCGATCCGAACTCATTCCGGTCGATGATGTAACACCGCAAAAATAAAGCGCACGCGAGGATACCGGACCTATAACCTAATCAAGACAGACTCAAATATTCGAAAGTATGCTTATGAAGTCATTATGCAACTACCGAAACGTATCTCTCGTTGATTTATCTCAGCTGACTACACAATGTTACGAAGCAACCAGATATGCATTAACCAAAAACAAGAAAAAAGTAAATATATAGACCCTCAACACATACTGCAAGCGGTCAGCAAGAGAGCTTCAAAAACGGCCTATTTGCTTGGCCATCGCCGTTAGAATCGAACGAAAAAAAAAGAAAAAAAAAAAAAGATGTGTGCGTTGGCAGACGAGTCGCGTATAATCCTGATATTAATTGCAAATAATTGCGATATTTGGTGGCGATTAATTACAATGTTTTGTCGCGATTAATTATTTACGATATTTATCGAACGAACGGAACCTACTCAGAATCACTGCGTGCTGGAATAGAACCTACGGGTGGACAGTCTGCGAATAAATGGTTTGGTACACCTCGGAAGTCACAACACACCGAAAATCTATATTTGAGCAAAGCTCACCTGGGCCGAAAACACGTTTACCCCGGAAACTTATGCGCGACCGCTCTATTCCCTCTTACCGACGCATACACGCGGAGACACGGTATTTCGCGTTGATTACCACTTACTTCTTGAATAATAAAGCGAAGATACCTACTGAGTATGAAAAACTGGCATTTTCATGCATTCATAGCTAGAAAATTTTTAAAAATGCAAATATGCATATCTAACAAGACCGAGTACTAATTAGATTTAACAAAATGCCAAAACAATCGCAATCAAAATTTATTTGCCATGCTGACCGACAAGATTTCTACTTAATTAAATTTAAAATTGTCTATGTGTTTCAGTATTTACTCAAAAGCTATAAAAATCATAAAACAAGGGCATAAAACTGCTCAAAATGTTCGTAACAGCGTCTCCGTTCACCTGAGGAAATAATATCAACAATGAAGACTGACGCGCAACTGTTTCGACACAGTTTCGGCCCAATCGGTAGATTAAAAATATTCAAAACCGGCTTCCACGAAGCCGCGGTCACAAGCAGGGATGCCACAAACACAGACCAATCTGTGCAAAACAAAATTCCCACACAAGTATATGTACATACAGAACTGCAAACGCGCCCTTCAAAATACAGGCCGATGTTAGGCTGACGCCACACTGCAAAGGACGCGGCGCGAAATGCGTCCTTTCTCACGCAAGGAGAAAAAAAACAATGAAAACTGACGCGCGTTAAAACACATCCAGAACTGTTTCGACGCAGTCATCCGAACAGCATCGGCCCCAGTACGCACCGTACCTACTGTAAACGATTGAGTGAGAAAATTCCAAAACCGGCATCTAAAAAACCGCGATAACAATCAGAGATGCCACATATGTAAATTTAAATTTATTTGTGAATTATAAATTTCTCATCCATACAGTTTACAGTTTACAGATTTGTAAAGCCATATAGATTCCTACGATTTTCTACGAAATTTACAAATTTTTATACAGACTTTTATACTGGAAATCTGTAAAACATTTTCGATGTTCAGTATACAAAAATGTAGGATCCCCACAAAAGGAATTGTGAAAAGCAGAAAAAAAACATTGGCTCCCTTTTGCATGCAAATCAAACAAAAAAAAAAACACAGGCAAAACGTCACCAACACTAATACTTATCCTTTAATTCTCGCGTCCTCTCTGAACCATCATGCTGGTGCGAGAACGTACCGCACGCAAGAGCAACCTTGCACTTACTCACACACACTTATGGCAAGGCAAGGGCTAGCGGGAAACGTGCTCCGCCACCGAAAAAGAAATGCAGCTCTCACAAATTAGTCACAAAATTGCACGAATCTTTCACGGATTTCAACATTGACGTCACTCTCACCGATAATACGAAACCGCCACATTTCGTATTGCCTTTTACTCCACCCTTTGCACTTAAAATATAACGATTACGCGACGGGAAGGCTAAATAAAATACGTCGACATTATTGCACTATCCCCAACCGTACACGACAACCCTCGGAACACTTCATCGCGATTCAAATCAAACACTTGGAATTCACACCGAAACAACAGCGGCCTTTATTCAATAAACGTAGACACATCCCTTTTCCGGATAGAAAATATATCTTATAAAAACTTGAAAAAACGATGAAAAATTCCGACGAGAAACATTTTCACGTCCGTTCTTGATCACAGCTTGCTTCGATCATGAAAATTCAATTATTATCTGAATCGAAAAAGTAGAACCAAAGTTGTCATAATTTCAAGCGCATTGCAATTTACCAAAGTTTTTGGTGTGCCAAAAATACAATCTAGACCTTGTGCTTGTTCTTCAAAATGCTCCTGTGGCTTGTACGATAACTGGAACTCCATTCTAGGGTAAAAAAACTGACAAAAGTAACTTTCGCAGTAAAGTATGTTCATCTTTCGAAGCAATTTACGTACGCCATCAGCAATTCACAGTTTTTCTAAATATTTCTATTGTCGCTTCTCCACAAAATTTAGCGAATTAGTGATTAGCGTTTCGAAGGCCAAAATTTTAGCGACGCTAACAGTTTCGCTAACCAGCTCAAAAATTAGCAAAATCGCTAAATCGCTAACTAAATTTTAGCGTTGCTAATTAGCGAATTAGCGAATTAGCGGAATGGTGCCCACCACTGCTGATGACCAATTGTTTAGCTGCCAAAAATGGGCCTAATCTGAGAGTTTCTTGTTAAGCACTGTCTGAGTAGATATCATTTGAAGAACATTCGTCGGCCTCAGAGTGATATCTGTCGCTTTTGTAATATGGAAAGCAGGACATTAGAGCATCTGTTGTGCAGTTGTGGTGCAATATTTAAACGTAGATCAAGGTTTCTTTACATAGGTAGTTAAAAGCATAAACAAATTTAGAATTTCAATCCTGAATAGGTAGTTGATTTTATGTACCATGTTATACTTAGGAACGTGTCGATGCACGTGCCTGATCACTCAATAATAGTGGTCAGTGTATTTGCATGGGGATACGTATAGTAAGCAAGTCGTTCTAGGAGTCCATAGATTTGTTTACCAAAAAACTACATTTTTGTTTTTTAATTTTAATAAATTTTATAAAATTACGTGACGGTCCAAAGTATCCTTTCTACCCCATATAAAACAATAAGTAACATAGACTCATCCTCCTTCATGCGTTACGTAATTTGTGACCGACGCCTTGATCGATCGACATTTCAAGCCATCAAACTTCCTTTGTCGATCGTATTTCAAAACCACCGCGGTTTCGTTCAAATAATGCTCAAAATGCGCGACGTAGAGGTGAAAAAAATGCAATGTGAAAATTATTACAGTTATGTTTATTTTTCTTGAAACATGAATAAATAAATCCAAGGTTTGCAGTCGCTGATAATTGGCACATGTGTTGCTGACAATGCTCCGTAAAGGTCTGTTCGAAAATATTTTTTTGCACGAAACGCTATCAGCAAAGCACAAAAAGCTATCAGCAAGAAGCTAACGATAATGCACTGAACACGTAGAAAAAAGCCCAAATTTGTCGGATATCATCAATATGGATATTTTCGTAATCGGGATGATGGACACCTACAATCGAAAATCCAATTTGAATTCTAAGATGACGACTTTCGTTGTCTGTAACAGTCCAGAATGTCCGAATACCACCCAGTAGATATTTCTGTAATCTGGATGATGCACAGTAGCTTTAATTCAACCCCAGACACCATTTTGATTCTATGATGGCGGCCCTAAATGGTCGAATATCACCCAACAAGGGTATTTCCGGAACCAGAGTGATTTTCAAATGCCAAAAAATGACTTCACATGTCAATATAAATCCAAGACGACGACTTCCGGTTTCTGAAAAATAGCCTCAAATGTCTGAATACCATCCAATATGGGTATTTTCATAATCGGTATGATGCACAGGAGCCAAAAATTTACCCCAGAGGCCATTTTGAATCTTTTCAGGGCCAGCATATTACTTCCAGTGAGTTATTTTATTAGTGTTAGATAAATGTTATTGACATAAACAAATTAATACAAAATAATCGATCGTAATATTAAGGTCTACAATTCATAGAGTTATTGAAGAGGAGAAGGTTGTTTCGAAGTTATCATTTGCGATCACTCTAAGGCATTTGCAGCCTGTGCAGACTATAAACAAATAGCAAGGACAATATTTGGAAGGATGTGGAACCAATTAAGAATTGAAAGCACAAAGATTGCATGACAGTGCCCCAGACGGTGTTGTTGTGCAATGACTATAATTCCAATGGAAATTTTAAATAATTTTTTTTTGTGGTAACTCCATCGCCATTTTATATAAATGATGATGATGGTCCCACCTCATACCCCTACATCGGTTTGAGCTGGTCGATTTATCTAAGTAAGATATTATATAGAGTCATACAATGTAACCAGTTGACAAACAAATAACGGACTGGTTATTAATACAGACATAGTAACCCTTCAAAAGAATACCAATAATTTGAAAATACATAAAAAAAAACGATTCTTCAATAACATTGATCCAAGGCTCATCCAGAACGTTTCCAACCCGAAAGTTATCTGGACTTGGTTAGGAATTGAACCTAACATTTAGGAGCGTTAATTAATCAGAATTGGTTCTAGATAACGATCCAGAACTACGAGAGAGATTCTATGACACTATAATTCCCGATAACGAGCTCTACAGTCCACAGGCAAACCTAAGCCTTCTCAGTTCTTTCTTCGAACCCTTTTGCGAACCCTTGCCGTGAATCGTAAAAGCAGATAAATTAAGAAAATAAAGGTAACAGCATACCTATATACTATTACAAACCAAAAAGCAACTTATCAACCCGTTATGCTTTTTGTTTCAATTTCAGGGGTTTAAACCTGATGTACTCAATATCCAGATTGTCTATGTCAGTCTACGCGCGCGTGGCTCAAGAATGTGTAGCCGACTCATTTTTTTTAACTCTAATATTAATTATTATATAACTAAATTCAAACAAAAATCCATCATCATCAATGAACATAATAACTTAATGTACCCAATAAATTAGGAAAAAATATTTATATTTTACAATCTTCTTCATTAATTTACAAAAAAATATATATAATCTGTCTACAAAACAGACTTTTTGTGTGAAATACAAAGCCTTTTAAACTCCGCCAGTGTTGCTGAACGTTTTACTTGTCTTGGCATCGAATTGAAAAAGTTTATTCCTTTATACAACAGAGAGTTGTGTGTTCTGTGATCTTCCGAATAAAAAATGTGGTGTTCTAGCATCATCCGTGTTTCTAGTGTTGTACCTATGAAAATCACTTCCTCTACCAATTCGATCACACAAATAGCGAGGCAGCATATTATTCAAAATTTTATATAGAAACACCAATGTCGAAAAGTATAATCTTTGCTTCACAAAAAGCCATTGCAATGCGTCCAGCATAAAACTCGAGGAAGTGTATCTATTACATCTTGATATTAATCGCATTACTTTATTTTGTAAGCGCTGCAGTCTCAACATTTGTGTATTGTTTGCAAGAAATACTATGGATGAACAAAAATCTATATGTGGTGAAATGATTGACTCAAAAAGACTAGTTTTACTACTAACAGTCAATTCATTTTTCAAACGGCACAAAATATCGTATTTTTTCGCCATTTTTTATGACATTATCTATGTGAGACTTAAAGGCTAATTTGTCATCAATAATAACTCCAAGATACTTTAATTCATTTACGCGATCAATCGTCTCATCATCAATTACAATGTTTACGTCTGGTCTGGAGTTGGCAGAAGAAATAATCAAGTACTGTGTTTTACTAATATTTAATTTAAGCTGTTTAAACTTAAACCAATTCGCCAGATAATGTAAATCTTGATTCAAAAGTGCAACAATATCGTTTGGATTTTTCGCTGCAAAGAACAGAACAGTGTCATCGGCAAATAAATTTATATCGCAAAACCGTAAAACTCGCTTCATGTCATTAATATAAATTATGAACAAAATGGGCCCTAAAACACTTCCTTGCGGTACACCAAGTGTATTAGCAATGGAATCCGATTCAAAATCATTAAAACGAGTCTTCTGAGTTCTAGCACACAAATAGCTTTCAAACCATTTATATGCTGTCCCTACGATACCAAAGCGCTCCAATGTTTGCAACAATAAGGGCCTAGAAATTGTTTCAAAAGCGCGTTTTAGATCCAAAAATACAGCAAGAATAGTTTCTTAACCTCGATTTTTTCTTTCTATTTTGCTAACACCAGATTCAATGCAGACTCACAAGAGTGCCCCTCTCGATAACCTAATTGCTCTGGAATTAGCAAATCATTACGATTTAAATAATCCATCAGCTGGCCTTTTACAACAAGTTCTAATATATTCTCTAATGTGTGTAACATGTTAATGGGACGGAGCTCTTCGGCTTTATCCGTCCCAGTAATCTTGGGGATAGGAACCACAAGTGATTCCTTCCAAACTTCAGGCACGTGCCCCGTTTGCAGTGATTCATTAATAAGGTCCAGCAGATCGTGTCCAATGACATGAAAGCAATTTTGTATTACTTCTGCGTTGACATTGTCGATACCAGCCGATCTCTCTAAAGAAAAACAAATATTTTTCAACTCTGTAAAAGTAATAGGATGAAAACCATCAAAGCTACAGTTATTATTGATCGGCTGTATTATCTCGTCCGGCTCATTGACCAAATCAATGCTTTGATTGATCCATTGAACACTGTTTACGAAATAACTGTTAAATTTATTTACTATTACTCGCGCCGATTGTTCTTCTAAGCCATTAAAAGTTATGGATTGCGGACAACAATCTTTACTTTTCATTAGTTTCTTTAAAATTTTCGATAACTGTTTGCTGTTATTTTGATGTTGATCAATCTTCCGCTGTATATATTCACACCGGGCCTTTTTCAAGGCACGTGAATACATGTTACGCGCCGCGGTGTACCTATACCAACCATCGCTACTGTTACTTCTGTAAAACTGCTTGTACCTTTTATCTCTTTTTCGTTTTAAACGCAGACGATCTAAAGAGTACCAGCTGTTTGCATTATGCAAGTTCACATGTTTTTCTAAAACTAAACTATTGGTACATTCTTTCAGCGCGTTGGTAAGAACAGCTGCTTTATTGTCCAAATCACCAGTTACTGGTTGAAAATCCAAGCTTCTCGAAACAAGTTGAGACACTGCTTGTTTCGAATATCTGTTCCAGCACTTTATCTTTACTTTATCATCACGGTTTCGGTCATTTTCGATAAAAACAAAAATTGTCTCATGATCTGTAATTTTGTAATCGGTCTCTGTAAAAGAATGAACATTATCAAAATTTGAAAACACGTGATCTATTAATGTACGAGAATGTCTGGAAATTCTTGTATATGGACAAACAGTTTGTCGCAAATTGAAAAAATCTGCTAATTGCTTTAATTGATTCGAATTTGGTTCATTAAGCCAATTAATATTAAAATCACCGGCGATAACGTTTAATTTATTCAAATCTACAAAACTCTCCCACCAGTTATCTAAAATTTCCAAGAAACGCTGGTCACTTGAACTGGGGGAATGGTATACAATTCCGAAATTTCCCATCGTCATGCCTCTTTCAACTGATATACACAGGAACCAATTGTTTTCAACACATTCGTTTAACCGAGTGTTGAATTTATCAGATTCTTTGGCGTAAATAGCAACCTCTCCTGTATGTCTGGAGTGTGAAAGGCAAAAAGCAACTTTGTAACCCGGTATGTTATATTGATCAAATGCATTAGCTTCTACTATATGAGTTTCAGCCAGCAATACTAACATCGGACGTGTTGTTTCCACAAAATGCCGCAATGCGGCATAATTTGTAGATAAACCAGCAATATTTAGATAAACTATCTCTCGCTTCCTCTCACATTGCATTTGCTTCAGCTGCTATTTACTTGACAACATGTTGCTTTTTCTTTTGACGTTGGACTAACGTCTATATCGAAGTTAGGCACCTGAATTTGAAAATCTAGTAATTCAACCGGGGAAAACCAGGGAAAAGTGGTCAGGTTTTGAGCGCTTATATATCAGTCATTTCTTTTCAGAATTTCGAGGTTTTGGCATCAACCGATCAGAAATTCTTTTACGGTTGAATTTATGTAACAAAAATAACCTATTGTTCGAGATACACTATTGAAAAATTGATAAATCACATCGATTGTCTAAATCATACCGAGCAACCAATCACCACCTCTCTTCACAAGCACAGTCGACACTAACGGATACAACCGATCTGACTTTGTAAACAGTCTCACAGCTTTCAACCAATAACGAGCTCGCTTTCGGTAGCTGCAACAGGTGTTTCAACACCGTTTTAAAATGCTTCTTTTATCATTACCACTGAACAGATTCTAAACACCAATGGCTTGATTGATAGGGGAAATATTGCGCAAGATTGTCATATAATAATTTAAATATGTTTTCGATACTAAACTAGTTAAAAGTTGTGTTAAAAGTCGTGCACATTCAACCAATCACAAGCTCGCTTCTTGTTTGCTCGCGGATGGATTTTTGCTTTGGGCTATATAATAGCCTGTGTCGTCTCATAGCAGTCATCAGTTAACAAGTGAAAGGCCACCAGGACGGTCTTGTATAATCAGCAGCGGTGGCTGATTCCAGCGGCCAAACTGAGCTGCAGCAGAACCAGAGCGGTGGTATCAGGCAGCAGCGGCGGAGGTAGTGGGAAGCTGCATTTCTTCATTCAGCTCGGTGCTCCTTCGATCTGAGTTGGACCCCACCAGCGGTAATCCAATTCAGATATCGTTGGGTGAAAACGTTGGGTGTGTGTGCAGTGTGCACATATAGCGTATGTGCATCTGTATTGCCATGACATTTGCGATGATAGGGATGGCGCTGTCGCGTGTGTATGGCTAGCTATAGCGTGTGTAAGACACTAGCATGTGTAGCATATTATGGCTATTGCGTGTATATCTTCAGCGTGTGTACGGATAGTTATAGCTTGTGTGTGGATAGCTGCTGCGTGTGTAATGATTAGTTATAGCGTATGTATGGATAGTAATAGCACATGGTTGGATAGCTTATGCGTGTGTATAGATAGTTGTATCGGATGTATGGAAAGGAATAGCGTGTGTATAGATAGCTATAGCTACAGCGTGTGTATGAATAGTTTTAACGCGTGTTTAGATAGTTATAGCATGTGTGTGAATAACTATAGCGGGTGTTTATCGAAGATTATTATTGTCATTGAAAATATTAAAACGTCTTAACGAACACAGTTGTGAATTTGATTTTACAGCAGCGATTTAACTTCTTCAGCCAGTCTTTATTCATCGAGGAAAAATTACTACCTATGAATGATCAACACTTATTTACTAGAAATTTGATTTAGATCAAAACGGGTTCTTTTGAGTATCATAAGTTATTGGTAAAAAGAGTTGCAAGTTTTCTCAATGAGCATTCATTAAATTTTCGTTTTTGTTTCTCGGTGCGCGGTTTTGATTTTGTTTCTCGCACACAGAGAAAGAAACAAACTTGTCGCTATCGTGAAAAATAACAAAACAATTAGAAATGCTCTAAATCACAACTGAAGAAGTTAAGATATTTTCCAGTCACTCGCCCAAACCTTGATAACAACTACCGAAAAACGTGTGATTGAGCTCTTGCTATATTGAGTTATTGAACCAAACGTTTTTTTCTTTTCAAATACATGAAGTTATATGCTGGGCTGGAACTAACCTAGCATGAGTTTTATCGATTAAATGTCAAACAATTTTCAAATTTAAAATTTTCGGTTGAATCGTTCTGGGCTCCAATTTCAGATAGTTTCGTAAAGTTTGCTTTTTGCTTAGATAGGAAAATTTTACCAATTCGCTCAATTAAATGATTGTCTTGGTAGTGCAGCAAACAAAGGGTTGATTCGAATATGTATGAAATGACAGCGATTAAATAAAAAATATCCATTCTTTTAGTATATATTATTATTTATAACGTTTTAACGTCTCAGCATCCAGAAATGCACTGTTAGATAAAATTGCAGCAAATACTAGAGTTGCAATTCTCTCTATTATTTGTTTTAATGGAATATAAGAATACCGTAGTCCAACGTCATGCGGTCGTGTCTTGAATACCACCCTCCTACTTTTTTCAAACAGTCTCCGATATACCGGACACTGTGTGCTAAATGCTGGATGTTTTACGTCCAAGTTCAAATAAAATTCTTTCTTAGATTTTAAACAATTTACGCAGTTGAAATCAGTCGATGAGCATTCCGATGTCTTATGTAGTCCGCTACACTTGGAGCATGTTTCAGGATTAACACACTCTGCACAGACCAAATTCTCCACATTTAAAGCAACGTAAAACATTGACGGCTTCTTGAACCGAACACCTATCCCACCCAATGTTTACTTTACCAGCAGTCATCAAGTGGTTAAAATAAATATAAATATATAAATATGTTATGACTGTTAGGCTTTGGATTACGGCTTAGAGGTTTTATATTATTATGAATGAGGTGTTCAGAGATTTCGAATTCTAAGAAATTTGTGATAGTAAGTTAATTTGTGCTGATGAAAACCTACTTTTAAAACGCAAAGCCTTGGCACTACATTCCGTATCGGAACTCAAATTTCTGTTTATTTTACACAGATTTCGACCTCTAGTCAAGCAATTTTAAAAACCAATTGAAATGATTTTGACCTGGAGAGAAACGGTATAATAGCAAGGACACTGCAAAGTTGATAATTATCACTAAATACTGTTTCGTTTTTCTTCGCAAAAAAACATATGGCAGCTTAGTATTCGATTAGCAGTTCAATAAGCCATTCAAATTATTCGTGTGGATTTTTTTTCGCTCCATACAAAGTTTGTTTGTTACCTTAATTGGACATTTTAGCTATTAAACCTCTATACCGTCCGGATGCGCATCAACGTCCAAAAAACACATTTACACATTTTCATGAAAAAATATTTTTGAATTCGGGTCTAGCATTCCAAAATTATAGTTTTTTTTTCAATTTGAAGATATTTTTTGCTTGGTCCCCATTTGTTTGCAGCCGTCCCACTGTAAAATGGATGGTTGAGCGATGTCTGGAACTGGATTAAGGCCGACAAAGATGTTCTCATAAGCATTGCTGGTGATGTAGGGCTGGTAGAATTCTTAAAACCTACATTATTGTGCTTTTTTTACATTTTTACACAGTTTTAGGTTTATTTTATTACCACAGCGTTTTAAAAACTTGACGGCAGTACCTTTGGATTTCCTTTAGACGATGACAACTATGAAAATCAATTGAATAACATTTTTATCTGATTGGTCAAAGTTCGAATAATCGATTGATAGATAATACAAACAAAATACACTATTTTAAGTTGTTTCGGTATGCTACCTTACTAAGGTCGCGATACTTGCATCCTGCTGGTGGGGCCATCTTAGGCGTAGCTGGCGGGATAGAGCATTTAATGATTCAGCCGTCCGCTTCGGGTCAAACGCTGTTGTACGCCGCCCCTAAAATAGGGACACAGCCGCGTAGGGGGGGGAGGGGGAGTCCTAGTCAGCAAACGATCGAACTTTCCACAGAGGATTGATTACCCGATCTCCGCTAAGGTCACTTGTATTCCGGTCGGCACTTTGTGGAAGTTGGAATATGAGTTATAAATAAGGCATCTCCAAAAGCTATAAAAACTTTAAAATGTTAGCTAAATATTGATGGTCATTTGAACACAGAAAAATGAAAACTAAAAAAGTTAATTTTTTTTTAGAATAACAGACCAGTCGCCGCATGTTCGAATACCGACTGGAAGAGATGGTCAAAGTCAATAGGATCGTAGTGGAACAAAAGGTCGAAATTCGGATCGGCTTGTAACACCTACGCTTTGCGCGTTTTGATAGATTTTGATGGTATTTGACGCCAATATCGAAACGTAAATGTAAATGAATTGAGGGCCATGTGGTTCGCTGTTCAATACTCCCAGCCGTCTACTTGGTTTTTAGTCAACCAGGTAAGAGAGCACGCTAGAAGAAAATTTAGAAAAAAAGAACTAAATTTTATTGGCATTCAAAATAACTGAAACGTAATGAGGAAATTGTAGCTATTTTGTACGTTTATGCCATTTACGTGCACATTACTCAGTTGCGGTAAATATTTACAGAAACGATTCTATTGAATCAATTGCTCTACAACACAGATTCGATTCTAAATCTTTTGACACAAAAAAAGTTTTTTGAATTCTAGTAGCGTATGTCAAAAACAATTGTTCAAACATGAAGAGCTATAAAAGATGATCTAATTCAAAGTGTAGTACAAGTTTCCGTTAGAGGTCTTCTCAAGAAAGTATCTCAAAGTAAACAATATGAAATTCGTACTTGTTCTAGCGATGTTACTGGCTGTAGCCTTTGCTCTACCAGCTCCCAATGATGGTCTAGAAGCACACCTGAAGGCTATTAATGAGGCTATGGAGAACAACCCAGAACTGGCCCATGGATGGTTGAGCGATGCCTGGAACTGGGTTAAGGAACACAAGGATGCCCTCGGAGCCATTGCTAATCAGATTTTGAGCCTGTGAGTATCGGTCTTTTTTAAACAGGTAAACAATCTGACGGTAGTACGGTTACGGTTAAATAATATTTTTATCTGCTTGGCCAAAGTAACTGCAACAAATTTCAGAAAATAAAAGAAACCTGTTTTCCATAAACTATGTTCTATCACTTCTCAACTTATCCTGTTGCAACATTTTTGAATTCATCTTTACTACATATTTTTATTGTTTAACAAGCAATTATTTCGAGAAATACTTTTTCATTAGGGTGAAGAAGAAAATAACTCAAAAATGTTTAGTTTTATGTGATCAAATATCGAGACATCATATAAAAGCCCTAGGGGCAATAGTTGTTTTTGTCGGCATATCGTAACATATTTTTGATGATTGCTAAAAAGTAATTAAATTAAAGATTCGAAACATTGATCTATTAGATATTCATGAGTTCATTTATTGTGTTTTCGTATATGAATTCATTAAAAAAATACATTGTTTGAAACAATGTATTTGATTTTTTTCACTAATTAGTGTATAAAATTCTAATATTCATTTTTACGAATATGGGGTAGGGGTAAGTTTATCATTCACAAATACAAATTGATATCACTCGTTCACTCGTTCAGCATTCACTTGACTTTTCGAGTTCTTTTAAATTTAGTACACATTTATCACGGTTTTCTGAAGCATCTTCCAAGATGACGTCACCATCAATTTGATTCGAGATATCTTCCTTTTGCTTTCCAGTTAATTTGATTTGTTTCATTTGCAGACCACCATCGTAGTCACTATCCTGTAAAGTGAGCGAATAAATAAACAAATAATACAGTGAACACGTTTGGAATATACCTCATTTACATTTTCTTCGTTAATCGATCGACATTCTAAGCCATCAAACTCCCTTTGTCGGTCGTGCTCCAAAAATTGCTGCACTTCGTTCAAAACTTCCTCTAACCTTCGGGCGCTACAGAGTGGTGTGTCTACAGGTTCAATAACATCCATTTGTTCATTAGCAGCAACATAATGTTCGTGCATTCTGTCGTAATGAATGATGTTTGGAAACCGATGACCCCAATGAATTTCTCCTGGTAGATAGGAGGTTCTAGCTTCATTCACTTGACCGGTGGTCATAGTTCCACCACTCAATGTTACTACTATTTCGAACCTTTTCTGCAGTAAATCTTTGGCTGAGATATCAAACATCGGACTCTCACTATCGATGACGTGACAAACTGTTACAGGCCACATCAGCAGTATTCGGCCTCCATTCTCCAACTTCATGTAGGACTCGTGTTTCTCGATAAGTTCCCCCTCCAGTGAACGACGCTGCTCTAGCATAACGGCGGAGATTTTAGTTTCAATTGCATGTTGCTGCTTCAGATCACACAACCGAAAGATGAAGCACAGCTTCCCGTCTCTTTGACAAATGACCGCTTTTCTGCTGAATTTCATATCAGATATCTTTTTCGGAGGCCGTACCATCTTTGCGTAGACAATTCCGACCATCGATGCGTCTATCACTACTCCAACTATGATCTGCACGATTAACAAAAACAACGCTTCCGGACATTCCTCAGTGGGCGTTTTTGCGCCATATCCGGTGGAAACCTGTGTTTCTATGCTAAAGAGCAGAAAAGCAGCAAACGAGGTTGCACCCTCGACACACGGAAGAGCTCCATCTCCCAAACGTTCGCCCGTTTCAGGGTCGAAGTCTAAATCACCATGCGCGTAGGCAATCAGATACCACAGAATGGCGAAAAGGATCCAACTGCAGAAAAAACTTAACGCGAAAACGGTTAAAGTGTATCGCCATTGCTCCTCTACCTAAAATTAGGTTTGTAGGTTAGTATAATTCATTTCGGTACGAACTTGTTGGTATGCTTTTTGGGTATTAGTTTTATATCACTTCAAAAAGCGTGTTTTAAGTTAAAATATTACTCACCAGTGTCGTGACAAGATCCTTCACAAAGCGAACCGACTTCTGCGGTAGATGTAAAAATAGTACGTTTCGCTCGCCGGCCTTATTAATAACTCGTGTCGACCGAATAGCACGTGTTCCCTGGTGCTCAGGATCCCGTCTTAGCCGCTGCCGTATCTGCTGCATATTTCGAGCACTTTGCAGTATAATAGGAAATTGAAGCGGTTCGTCTTCCGCCTGGTTAAATGGGATAGCTAGTTGTATAAAAAAAAAAAAGATAAAAAAGATCACAAGTTGCGAGAAAATTTAAAGCGTGGTCACGATCTCTCTGTTACAGTGTACTGACTGCTGCGCGGTCTTTGGTTACTGAGAAGCGCGGTCACTGCGGTCAGCGTGATTCGTTTGTTTCCAGCTTCTGCATATGTACGTAATCTAATAACCACTGTTAGGGGCTTATCTTTTCGTACAAAACAGGAGAGCTCTTATGATGTTCAAATATTTAATATCTTTTGAATCAGAGATAATGCACATAGGAATAGCATCCCTAGTTGCTTTTATTTATAGTGATACATTTATCTTAATAAATAATACTTGATTATTATCTCAGCGGTTATGTCTTCCATACACAAGCGAACGCGCAATAAAGCATGGATAAAATGAACAATACAATCAAATAAAAACCCAAGATTTAAGCTTAACATACACAGATAAAAGCGCAATGCTCTGCGTCAAACATAATAAACTTCCAATTAGTAGCTGAGAAGTACTGGAATTATTATTTATCTCATCTTACTGGTGACTGCGACTGATTGAAGGCGTGTCGCGTAAGCAAATCCGGAAATGTCTGACAGTGACCGGTTAATTGTTTTAATGGACTTACGTTCGTCTGCCTCGTCGTGGAACTTTCGATCGCCAAGGTGATGATGATGTCGATGTGCATTTTCCGAGGCAAGGTTCGCTATATGCGGGCGGTCCAGATCAAGACCGGATTCTTGACTACTTTTCCATTCTACGTTGTGATTATGTTTGTTCTGTTGCTGTTGTTGCTCTACCCTAGAACGATGAAACAAACGTGGATTGGGTTGGACACTTTACCGTTTTTCAAATCAGCTGCTAAAAATCCAGTTTTTTGAGCAATTATAGTATAAAGTTTTTGAAAATATGTTTATAAATTACAATAGTATAGTGTCGATTCTCTATAGCTTACCATATTCGGCTGCGCTCATTTCGATCGATCGCAACGGGTTTCCGAATGTGGTATGGGCTCCCAGGGGCCGCGAACAGTTCCATTGATTCCTGTCGATTGTAATTAACGATGGTCATCGGGTGGGAAAAACGATTAGCATTATTGTTGTCCATGGTAGGGACATCCCAACGGCGACGCCAATGCTTACCGTGTGCATATGGGCTAGCAGAGCTGGATTCTAGAGTGCTGCAAAAATGGTTTCAGAGCTTCAGTAACATGACTGATTGTGTATTTTGTTTTCTTTTATGTACCGGACACCGTTGTCATATAATTGGAAGTAATTTTTTCTAATCTTGTGATGAATTCACCATTCTGAAGCACAATGATTTGCTCTCTATTGTTTTTTTTTCAAATCAATATATGATTGTTTATGCTTTCATAAATGTTTTGTTTTCTTTTCAGGCCACAATTTAGTCATGGTTAGTCAAATTTATTTACTTGAATGTGGAATACCTCACATTATGTTATGCTGGTGAAACCTATGTTTGCGAACTTTGAATGTGGAAATTCAATCTCCACTAGTACACATTTTCTTCGTGTGAAATGCAAGCAGTAGGTTTCAGACAATGAGCTCTTGAATTATATGAATCACAAAACCCTTTGAATATTGATACAATTTTCTCCAACTTCCTAATTTTTCAATGAACATGCCTTCCACAAACCATGTCTCAAAATAATAACACGCGTTATACTCACTCTATACTCATTGGTCGGTTCCCAAACTGAGCACTTTATGTTTGCAAAATCACAAATCGTCGTAAACTATTGAAGCAGCCATATGCTCGGAAACATTACTTATTATCCGATGAATTTGCAATACTACGCACGACTGCGTCGCAAACCATATCGCCCAAGAACTGCTGATAACCATTATCTTGTCAACGAACGTTAAGATAAATATCTGTCGATAAGATAAGCCATAGCAAGAAGGCAGTTGTGGATTCGAACATAATTTTGATGATAAAACTATTTGTTGTAAACTGTTGTGCACTTTTAACACATTTGCAGGTGTACTTCTCACGAAGATCTCAAAATTCAATCGCGCCACCGCCGCAATGCGGAACAGAGCCACTGTTTTATGCGCTTAGTAAGGTGGCTGATAAGCACGCGTCACGCAATAAAAATGTATTTGAACGAATAATTCGAATTTAGGAATGCGAATGATAATAATCTGTTGGTATCTAAGATTAAGTTTTCTTGTTAAAAAACGCAAAATTTTGCTGTTTTGTAGGAATAATACTATGCATAAAACACTTCGTCAAGCAAACTAGTATTTTTATCTCTTCTAGCTAAGCTTAGTTCCTTCGAATACTTACCCTGCAATATGTACGACTAGCCTACGTTATGAGACGTTTCAGAACCACTGATTGAATTGAATTTTGAGAGAAAGCACATGACGTAAGTAATACCAATAGCTTTTTGTTTTCTGTCAGCTCGTAAAACAGTCCATTATTCCTGAACAGATAATGTCTGATTATGTGTACGTATGCTGAAATACTTGATAAATAATTAGTGCTTGACACTGCTGCCTACATCTCCTCACTTTCTTGCATTGAGGCGACATTCCAAGTGGTAGGAAGTTTGACGTTATAGCTCAATGTGACAGACGTTTGACAGACAATTTGCCGTTTGTGGCCAACCTGTCTTAATATATAAATAGGAATACGACAAAACCAAAGCCTAATACTTTTGACGAATATCCAACAAAAACAAATTTGAGATATGAAGCATTAGCTAAATTCGAAACTGCAATTTAAATTTCTTAAGTTTTTAACTACACTCTCAATTACAATAAGTTTTCTCTTACCATTGTTCTGTATTTACTGAAACATCGAGAATCGAACACGTTATCCAAAGTACCAGTACTGTAAATTTATTTACTAAAAACGTAAAGCACAACTGTTAAAATAATATCTACCTTACTATTAGCTCTGTTTAAGTCAGGGCCGGATTAAGGTGGAGGGGAGCCCGGGT
Source organism: Wyeomyia smithii (assembly GCF_029784165.1). NCBI lineage: Eukaryota > Metazoa > Arthropoda > Insecta > Diptera > Culicidae > Wyeomyia > Wyeomyia smithii. Next base: position 84,879,212 of record NC_073696.1, on the reverse strand, counting down.
CAGATATTTTCGTGGGGCCATCTGTCCTCAGAACAAATACGGTAAAAAAGTTTCGCTTTACTGGAAGGCGAAAAGCAAAAAAAAGATCAACACTCTGTTTTCCCATCTTCCCATCTGGCTCAAGACTAGGGGGCCCCTCGAACCGTGAGGCCCGGGGCATTTGCCCTCTTGGCCCCCCTTAAATCCGGGCCAGGTTTGAGTATTGGATTTGGTGTAGTACAAATGGAACGAATTTTGTGGTTGATTATTATGATGCATAGAAATCTGTAACATTAAAAATTTTGCTATGATTTATTCTTATTCTGTTATCCTGCTAACGTACACACTTAGATTTTGTTGCCGAGAACTCAACAGCTGATAAATTCAGCAAAATGCTCTACATGTTTTCGGCAGAATTTTCAAGAACTTCGGCAAACGAGTAGTCAATGCTTGCTGGGTCACGGTAGAGATATATATTTGCTGAATGTTCGTCGAAATATATTGCTGACATTTGTTAAAAACTTCGCCGAGCTCGCTCAATTGTGGGAAGTTTGCCGAGATAAATTAAGTGTGTATTACATGCCATATATTCTCTATTCTATTCTTTTTTGTACGATGGGTATGTTATTACTATACGCATGTTTTTACCATACGACACACTTAAATTTAATCACAGAGAACTCAACAGCTGAAAACTTCAGCGAAATATTTTACAAGTTTTCAGCAGAATTTTCAAAAACTTCGGCACACAAAATGCCAATATCTACTGGTTTACGGCTGGGAGGGAGAAACGGATACGAAGCTGTGTGAGTGTCAAAATGAACCAAAATGAGCTGTCATTGACTGTCAATCTGAACCAAGGAAAAATAAGCATTTTTTGCGATGAGTATTGTTATAACTGAAAGGTATCGCGTTGCTCGAGAAAATATCTATCGCAAACAGTTTTTGTATACATTGTCGTTTTACAAATCATTTTGGTTTGTTTTCACGTAAAATAATAAATTTCATAAGCTTTTAGTAATAATCATGCTAGCGTACTTCGATTATTAAACTTGCGCTTCTCATGATTTAAGGCTTTGGTTACAATTTCGAACACACTTCATCACGGTCGAACTCAAAACTTTGAAAAAACTTTTATGCAACGGCAAATTGAAGAAAACACAGACTCGAAAAATTAGTCTGTAATATTTGCACATTCAGTATTCCTTCGTTTGAGTCATGCATGCGTTACAGCAAGAAGATAGTTACACGCTATCAGAAAACGGCGCATGTGCGTGTTTTCTGTTTTGAGTATAGTATTCGTTTCTCCCTCCCAGGTTTACGGTAGATTGATATATTTGCAGAATAGAATATTCATCGAAACATATTGCTGACATTGGAAAAAAATTTCGCCGAGTTTGATGTTGAAAAATTTGCTGAGATAAATTAAGTGTGATCACTATGGCCTGCACACTTAGATTTTATTGCCGAGAACTCAACAGCTGATAAACTCAGCAAAATTTTCTGCAAACTTTTCGGCAGAATTTTCGAGAACTTCGGCAAACGAAATGTCAATACTTGCTGGTTTATGGTAGATCAATATATTTGCCGAACATTGGTCGAAATATATTGCTGACATTTGTTAAAAACTTCGACAAGCTCAATCAGATGTTGGGAAGTTTGCTGAGACAAATTAAGTGTGTGCGTTGCGCACTTTAGCCCCTTAAGTCTGAGGATTCTGGTAGCATTTTTTTTACTGCACGCACATAAGTTTTTCTATTTTTTATACTTTATCCTCTGTAATCTGTGAAAATCCTGTGCAAGCACGATTGTATAACAATTCCTCGAAAACCATTCCCCAGAAAATAAAACGCCGAAGCTTTTTCCCCAGAAAACAAAATCCCAGAATGTACCAATCACCAGAAAACTGCTACCCAGAAAGTACTAATCCCCAGAAAGTTATTATCCGGAATGAACCAATGCCCAGAAAACTATTTCCCAGAAAATACCGTTTTCCAAAAAACTGTTATACGAAGAAATATGCATTCTTATTTTTTTAACATGCAAAAGCTGGTAAAACTGAGTTTTTGTATATCTGAAATGTATACATATGTGCTTAATCATAGAAAACTGAAAATCGAGCTGAAAGCCTGAAAAGTTTTGTGTTTTGCGATTTTATCATTTGAATCAACTTATTATCAACTAATACCTACATTTGTTCTTTCATGGAGTAAATAAGTAAGCGCTTGACACCAGGCCTTAGTCATAAAATCAGAGAACTTTCAGTAATCATTTTTGACTGAAGGAACATCACAAGTCAACCACAAAAACACAGTAGCGAATTGATTTTTGAGGCTCCTTGACCAGAAATCTAAAATACCCCTTCTTATCTTAATTCGGTAAATCTAGTTTATATGGAGGGCAGCCCCCTGCAGAAATTACCTCTGTATAGGTTCGTTCGTTTTCCTGGGTTGATGCAACATCCACTAGTATATATTGAACGAGCGAAAGGGAATCCGGTTACAATCCCGGAGTTTGTTGAGTATACGTTTGCATTGGCGTGCACACCGGAAACTGTAGTGCCTTTGTAATCATGGCAACATGAATCCTTTTCTTCGAGAAGTCAACAAGAGATATCGGAAGAGTTTTCTTTTCTGTTTAACAGTCATACTAGCCATGGAAGTCTTTCATCGAGAGATATGGTTGGACAGGCTGGTAGAGCATGGTATTAAATTGCTGTGTCGATATTCTCTTCTTGAACCTTGAAAATCGAAGACTGGGGCACGCAAACTCTCAACAGCTTGTACCGAATCCGCAGCAGGTCTCCAAGGTTTAGAGTCTCTAGTCGATAGATCAATGTAGGTAAGAGAAGTCGGAAAATTAGATCCGTAACTTCGGGATAAGGATTGACTCTGAAGACTGGGATGACTCGAGCTACAAGGCTGCCGGGTCGGAGGTCCGCGCGTGCTCCAGGTTCGCGCGGGTGTCACGCCGTGGACCTGCCGGCGCTTCTACCTCAACGCACTCCGGGGCATCCGGCCGTGTGGGCCACCCGTTCGTCCGCTCGCCCGTCGGGCCCGGGTTTATACGCTTCCCGGCTTGGGCTGCAGTCATCGATAAACAGTCAATTCAGAACTGGCACGGCTGAGGGAATTCGACTATCTAATTAAAACAAAGTGGCAACAAGTTTTCAAAAACCAAAAGCTTGATATGCTGAATCAAGGTTTCGCTATCGTTTTTAATTTAGCCTGTGTCTCTGAAAGGGTACTTACCCCACGGTTCCCCTCGATAATCCTGAACAAATGTCCCCTACTGTCCCAAAAAGTATGATAAATTTATGATCTTTTGAGAAAAGTTGGATCAAGTTCGGTTTAGATCTTGCGGAATGGCAGGTAATTTTTTTTTTCATTTTTCCGGCTCTGGGGTCAGTTACGCACGTGTTAATTAAAATGTCGAATAATTTAGAAAGTTAACAATATAATAACTGAATACTAATGTTTTTTTCTAGATACGGTGATGCTAGAGAATAGTTTTCTGGGCATTAGGGCATTCTGGGGAACGGTTTTCTGGTAACTAGTACTTTCAGGGGTTTAGAATTCTGGTAACTAGTATATTCTGGGATTCGGTATTCTGGAGAATGGTTCATTCTGGGGAAAATCCTTCGACACTTTATTTTCTGGGGAATGGTTTTCTAGGAAAAGTCGGACAACCTGCAAGCACTTAAACCAAAAAAATTGACCGAAAATCTGTTCTGTACCCTATTCTCCCGTGGCCCATGTGGTAAATCGTAATATAATGACCTACTGTACTGCTATAATTTTTTCCCACAAGCGCCATCTGCTTTTTCCTGCAGATTCACGCAACTGTTACTGAATTGACACTTGACAGCTTACTTTCTGATGTTCTTATTAGCAGCCATCAAAATTTTAGCAGAATTTTGCTTCGTGTCGGAACTGTAAAATATAATATCAATTATCCCGTACTTCAGCAACTACGTATGGGATTAGTGTGCTTTTAATATAAACATTTTTAGAGTTCTTCCATAAAGTGCAAAGACTTCACGATAATAGTCGTAAATTGTGGTAGCAAATTGACAAAAGAACGACTTGTTTTCGTTGTGCAGAAAATGAAATCGGACGCGTGCTTGTGTGTTTCCCGAATTTGCCGCGTTAATTAGCGGGATTATCTGTTAAAAGAAGAAAATTTAAACATTCTGGCATTGATTTAGCTAGTTGAAGCCGACTATCTTTATATGAAAAGTTTGGATGTCATACAAACTTTTAACACAGCTAAGTATTGTTTACGTTTTTTTCTGGTGGAATTGCAAGCTGGCCTGAATTTCCCGCTTTGATTGTCCTTGAACTAGAAGAGTTTGGTTTTTGGACAAAGTTTTCAAACTATAGTGTATTCGATGAAAAGTTAGTGTAATGCAAATGTCTAACAATCGGTTAATTATGATGCGCGCAGTTTGAGAAAAATAGTAAACAAAAATCGGAAAGTAGCACATAATGTCGAAAACAACAGTGCTGTCGGTGACAGGAACGACGCCAGGAGGAATAGCCGGAGGAGGATCTGCAGGTGGTGAGTTCGATGTTCCGGGATTCGAGCAGAGGCTGCGGGATTTGAAGGACACGCAAGACAGTATACAGCAGCTATCTGCGTGGTGTTTGCAACGAAGAGCTCACCACAAAAAAATTGTTTCCAGCTGGCTTAATGTGTTGAAACAAGGTATGTAATGTTTGTTATTACCTGCTAATAAATAGTTTTGAATTCAGATTTCCGATAAAATTTTAGTAACGTCCCTTAAACAAACGATTAGATGAATTTAAATAATATTTCCAGCTAATTTGCCTACTGAATTTCTCATTCTTCAATTTTTAAATTTCAGTAAAAGTGGAAAGTCGTTTGACTCTGTTCTACCTAGCAAATGATGTGATCCAGTACAGCAAGCGAAAAAACTACGAGTATGTCGATAGCTGGGGAACATATTTGCAGAAAGCGACGACTTTGGTTCGGGATGAAAAAGTGAAGCACAAAATACTGCGAATATTCAGGATCTGGGAACAGCGGGAAATATACAATGACGAATTTTTGGCCGATTTAAATGGCCTTCTGAGTGCGACATCAGCGAAGAAAACTGATTCGTCGAGTAATGCGTCGATCTCGGGCTCCGCGGGAAGCACCGGTGGTACCACAACGGCAACCTTGGCTACTGGTCCTACAAGATTGGTTGAAGCCAAGAATGCAGCAGCTGCGGCTGCTATCGACATCGAAGACTTCCAAACAGCTTCACTTGTTTCGATCATCAAGGAATGTGTCAAGAACGAAACCGATACCGATACTACGTTTAAGAGTCTGAACAAGACCCCTTCACTCGATGTAGAACTAGTGAAGAACTCGATCAAAGGCAAGGGTAAGTCAATGATATAATCTATATTATACCTAATATTGATTTTGATTTACAACATGGAGCGTGATAAGCACATAAGGTAGTCAAATTAATACAACCAGCGCTGAAGCTGTTAATTTAAAGAAGCAGGAATGGGTAATATTCATCTGTAATCTGATTTCAAAAAATGTCCTGGTTCCTCTCATCGGAATTCTGTAGATTTGTTTCAAAGCATACAGTAAATACTGTTTATTGATAAAATCTGTAATTTGTACATACAGATTTCTGTAAAAATGTTTAAAAATTTCGTAATCACTTATAAAACAGGTATAATGAAATTAAAGCATCAGCGATTTTCATAAACGATGGTTTCGCTGGTTTTTTTTTTACCAAATCTACTCAATAATAAGAATTTTTTTAAGTCGCTCGGTAATATGAGGCTGAGTAGAAAACCTAAAATTAAAAGCCTATTAGAAAGGACGAGGCGAGCGGCGACCTCCTTGCCTGCCAATTTTGGTATTACAGATAGCAAGTCGGCTGGATTTTGGACGAGCAGCTCCTCTGAGTAAACTGCTCCACTTATTCGTGACTTAGCTGTCACCAGCCAAGTTTCACTCGCGAGTTGCTCTGTAATACGGGTCTTAGATTAGAAATGCCTAAAGTTATAATCTCCTTCTTATCCAGAATTAGAACCAAGGGTTCATGTTGTTCTGCTTATTTGACACAGACCTCGTAGCCAGCTTTTGATGTAGGTATACGGCAAACGCGAAGCTTGCGTTGCTACAATCCTACTGACACTGACAGTCTCTCCCAAACCTGGATTCTAATACTGGCTTGTAGATAGGCATCGTTTCTCGAAACCAGCTGGGGTGCTCTTAACTCACAATATGAGTTGCAAAAATAAGGATAAAATTATTGGGAATATTCATGTGGCGCTTCTTTACAAATATACTAGGCTAAAAGTATCTGATGAAGTAAAACATGTGGCTCAATTTAATGATCGCACAATGATTGAATTGATTTTGGAATCTAATTTTTTAGAATCCGGCTTTTGGCTAAATTATTTTAAGATATCTTCTGTGGTACCCGAATCCTCAACAACGAAAGGATACAGACGCATTCTTATCATTTTATATTTTAACCAATTTCTCTCTATGTGCTCCATTCGCACATATTTGGCTTTTCGTTAATCGGACTTATAAAGTTTTAGCTTTTCGTGATTGTTTCAAGATTCGGTCAATTAGAAAAAGTTTTTTATATAGTAATGAAAAGGTATGTAAGCTCTCCTTAACTTGTATTGTTTTGCTCAATACCTAATTTTCTGATTAATCAGATACACTTGAAAAGTTTTTCATTCTACTAAATACAATTCCCACGTTTTAAATAAGGTAAACCTTTTTTTTCGTTTCCAACATTACTCCTTATCCAGATCGAAAACGAGTTGAAGATATTGAACGCGAAATCGAGGAAAATCTTGTTCACTACCAGAGCTATGTACACAGCCTGAAGACGGAGCTTAAGTCCAGACGAATGCTGCTTACATTACTAGAACAGGCTGAAACTTTTTACCACAATCAGCGCGGGGAAGTGAAAGTTGTTGCCAACGTTCGTATTTACCTTTTCCTATATTTATTCCGCATAATTGAATCACTATTACTGGTCTATCTACACAGGCATACAGAAATTTTGGTAATCGATTGAAAAGTATGAAGAAAAAGCTGGATGAGCTAACAACTACGCTGCCAAGCCCAATTCCTTCGCCGGATATCAATGCCCCCTCGCCTGAGCCGGACATGGACCTTCAGCTTCCTGACGACCAAAGTTTTTTCAATGTAAACGGGATGATGAACAGCTACATGGACGGAAACCTCCCCTTCGATATCAATGATTTCAGGCGCGATTCTCCAACCGCAAGCGCGGGTAAGTTGCCTCACTTTTTTTTGTCCACGCATAGTAGAAACTAACGAATTTAGTAACGGTATAATTGGTAACTAACATAATTCTGTGTGTGTTATATCGTCCGCAGTGCAATCGATACAAGTGATAAATTCACGAAAGGAAGAATCGGAGGGAGTAAATGACTTTCTGAAAACGTTTTTCCCAGATTCCAACAATCAGTCATTTGCTGCAAGTAGAGGTAGACCAGGAGCGGTTGGTCATCCAATTCATTCAGGAACGAACAGTAGCGGCCCCTATGTACCGTCGCATAGCAGTAATTCCTCTTTGGAGGAATTTGCCAACGGAGGAACTTCAGCTGACTATACTGCCAGTCTCAACAGTTACGGAGTTCCATCGAGTGTGGTCGGTACTGCCTCGGACTACGGACTGCCAAGTCTTGTACCGCGGCAAAATAATCACCATCCCGTTGGTATGAATCGTCCCTTCAATAGTGGTCCACAATACAATCAACCAATGCTCTCGGATTATTCTGCGGGAAGGCCTCAACCCGTTTCGAGGGGTCCTTTGCTGCCGCCACCAGCGCCAGTTAACTTGGATCGATCTGATGAGTATAATTCTACCTGGGACATGTCAATGACTTGGGACGGACCACATGTTGGTTTCTGTCTGACAATTTACTTGCAAAATGCTTCAACCTTCTTATGTTTTTAGGATCAGTCTGGTTTCCAAAATCTTGATACTCCGGTGTCACCACCGCACTACGAACGGAAGGGTATCAACTCCAATGTAATCGAGTACATTGATGGGGCGAATGAAGACGAACCGCTACAAGATGTGGACCATCGGCAGCTTCCTAACATGCCAATTCCTGCCTTCTTGAAGGATAAGGGTCGACTAATGGATGTGGACCATCGCAATCTAATTTCGCTTACTGGTTCACCTGGTCCACTGCTCAAATCCAGTTTGGACGATCTTGAAGATATTGATGATGATGATGAAGATGCCGATTTATTGTTAGAGGCTGATAACGATAACGATACAGAATCGCAGGTGCAATCGACTACAGCAGTTGTCGAAGTTGAAAAATCAACTACAAATTCAGATCTCATGTCAGCCGTTGGTTCCTTCTGGGGTAGCGGTGGCGACGTTGATCTAAGACATGCCAGTTTGCTACAACCCCCGCCACCGCCAGTGCCCGCTCCAACAGTGACTACCGTTAGCAATAGCAGTAACGGTAGTAGTACTACTACAACAACTGCTAGTGAAACGAAAGATCTCGATTTACGAATACAATCGATACAGAAGGCGATCGATTCGCATTTTGGAGCGTCCACTGATAACTCCAAGAGTGGCGAGGATACAGAAAGCAACTTGTCCTCACTTCAGCTTCTACAAACACCTACTTCATTACTCGAAATCGATGACTTTCTGGTGAAATATAATGTTTAGTTTTCTAAGTCAAATGTAGAGTGTATATTTTGTTTCTTTACTTTTCAGCAAAATTTCGAAAGGGAAAATTTTGACCTTAGTAAACCGCCCAGTGTGCTAATGAGTAATCAGTCAGAAGTATCGCTTTCGCCTCCTCCATCGCTTCTGGATGCCGATGCCTCGACACCAAAACGAACCCCTCGTGAGCATAACAATGGTAACATTTTATCTGTTTTCGATAATCTAAATAAATTGATGGAATTCTATTTTATACCACAGACACCCCGCAAAATGACGAAAAAGATCCTGCAGAAAACAACGAGAGTGTGGACATGGATCTTTCTGATGAAGAGTACGTTCCAGAGCATCCAACAGAATCAACGTCAGGTAAGAGTGGAACTTCGTCGGACAAGCCTTCAGCTTCGTCTCCTCGTTCTTCAATTTCTTCGCTGATTACGGTGGTGGGAAGTAGCAACTCAAAATCAATCGCACCAGCGTCCGGTACAACTTCAGTCGACTCGACGATAAATTCTCTTTCAGCGCCATTACCAGAAGATGACGACGATATTCCGCTGGAAGATTCAACGGAACCATATGAACCATTTGAAGGTGAAGATGTTGATGATCCTTTAACGGACATCCCAGATTTTACTGAGAACGTACAAAGCATTAACACGACGACAACAACAACAACTATGACGACGCCAACGACTCCAACTGTTCAGCAAGCACGTCCTCCTTTGTTGCCGGATCCAGAATTTCCTCCATCATTCGCTTTCCAACAACAACAACAACAACACCAGTCGCAGCAGCAAAAACCATGGGAGTTAGCACCACCTCCTTTGAATAACTTTGGTAATCCCAATATTCCAAGTTTGGCTGATTTGGCTAACTTCGGAGATTTCCCCAGCTTGGCAGCGGGGTTGAGTAATTTTAATCAACCTCCGCCGAACGAGTGGGGTCAACCACTATGGAACAATCAGATGGGTGGCCCAAACGGTGGTATTCCGATGGGTGGTGGTCTCAATCACTTTGGCAACCCAAACCGAGCACCCTTCGGTGGATCTCCGTTCGGAAACAATAAGAACAACTTTAGAAACCAATGGCCGGGTGGAAGAGGCGGAGGCAATGGCGGTGGAGGAGGTCCAAGGCATGGTTCACCGTATTTCCGGGGTGGTGCAGGCGGTAATCGTGGAGGCGGACGAGGTAACTTTCGAGGATTCCGAGGTGGAGGAGGTCACCACAATAACCGAGGAGGAAATTGGTAAATAACTTCAGATTATTTTGTTTTCGTTTTGTTTTTGTGTACGTGTGATTGTGCGATTTGAATACGATAGTGTGGCTGAGCGTCTGTATGTTGATACAATGGTAAACAATGCAGGTGTAATTTACAGACAATGGAACCAGCGAATAGTGGCATCAATATTTTAGTTGTAAGCGGACGCTGAACTTGTTTTGCTTGTTGAATAAATTGGCAAAACAAAAATATTCGACAGGTTACTCGTTCGGTTTGATCAGAGGGATGAAATATTGTTCCCAAAACTGGAGTAATATTTGTGTTTCGCTATATTTTGAGCAGTCCGTTTTTTTTTTTTCATTTTCTCGATATAACGTGCCACGTTAAATTTATGAAATTCAAACAACAAAATAAAACTAATTTAATCGTTAGGATTTGTTGATCGTGGAGTTAATAACTCACAACTGGTCTGGTTCGAAATGAGTTATTTAACAAAAATTCTCTGTAGCAGCTTGCAGAAAATATACGGGGTGGTTAAACATTGAACGCCGATAACCCGAAATAATGTTTTGCGCGCTTGGCCCGGTTCGGCTGCTCACCGACCAACTACAAAGATAGAGTTAGCAGATGGGTTGGTTGATCTATTTTTATTATGTTTTTTTTTATGTTTGAAAAACGGAACTTTAAAAAATAAAATGGGGTAGCAACGTACAATTTAAATCAGACTAAACGCAAATTTTGAGTAAATGTTTATGTATCAAAATAAGTTGAGCGTAATAATTCCGATACAAAACCATAAAGTATTTTTTACAAACAGGATTATTTATTAACATCACGCGCGGTATTGCGGCCTCGTTCGACTCGGAGAACCGCGAAGGCCTTAAAACCTTTTTTGAATAACAAGAACACTGTACCCCAGACCGAGAAACTCCAACTTTCTATGAATACCTAGTAGAACCACAGAGCAGCGAAGGTATATTTCTCAAATTATTAATAACCAGGAATTAATTCCATGTAATTGGCGGATTGAATCGGAAGTACTGACAATTAGCTATGAACGATTTTACCGTCCAATGATTCTTCATTGGGGGATAGCACATCGTAAAGTTAACAATCCGAAAACAAGTATATTTACCTTTTCACTAAATTAAAGCCATCCATTTCGCTTCTTCATTGTATGTCAATGCACTGCAGTAAACAAAGACTGTATGAGCTTATAGGTATCTGTTTATTCTAGGGATTGAACGTAATAGAGCAAAAAGAAAATGAAACTCCTTTTCTGAGTAGAATTCAGCCCTGCTTAGTCGATATGGTGTCGCGAGAACTATTTCCAATCAACTAGCGAAAAAATAACAGTAAACAACACGTTTATTTTTTCTTGTAAATACTAGTGTATAAGTTGTGGACAAAAATAATATAATCTTAAGTCATTATTACTAAAGATATATAAAACAGCAGTAATCTGAACAACTAGATTGCGAAGATGGGTAGGATAAACTCTTCTAATTGATCTTTTTGGACACTATTTCACATATATTAGAATGTGCATAAACTAGTTGGATATTTTTCTTTTCGCTAGAGCTCAATGGGGCGAGCGTTAAAATAATAGAAACCAAACAAACTTTACGTTAATAATTGTCATTCAGAATTACAGGTTGAAACACCAGGACTCAACGTGTTAAACACATCAATACAAACATCCGCGTACTGTTGTACTCTATGAAAACAAAAAAAAAAACAAGTGAAATGAAAGTTAAGCAGGAGATTTTTTTCCGATATATAATAAACGTGTAAATACAGTTATTTATGCAGATTTTCTTCAATACAAAATTTGTGTTTCACAGCTACTCTTTACACTTAGTAAGGTAGATTATCACCTGTAAGGCAGCGTTGATTTTTTGGAAGATCTTAAATTGAAATAATGAGCTGTATTCGTTATTACTTTAGATAAAACTTTGGAATAAAACAGTGCAAATAATGCAACAAGAGTTCTTTTACGAGTAGAATAAAATCAAAGCCTATAGCTGAGCCCTTTGTTAGCGAGTTGAGATATCACGCTTGGCGTGACAAGTGTTTCTTTTTATGTAATCCAATTGTAAACATCGCTTCACTAATCTAGCAGTACATTATAAATACAATGCTATTGATATCAAAAAGTAAGTGTTTTCAGAGTGGCAAAATAAAACAATTGCGTTTGAATTTCATCCTGTCCACATGACGTAGTAACAGTTATTTATATTACTCTCGTTGATTAAAATAAAACCGCTGGGGCAGTGTCATCAAAGATTTTACCAAACTTCGTAATTCGATGAGGGTACAAAATTTCGAACTGGGGGATTTCGGTTGTTGTTGTAGCTCCTGAGTCAAAATAGATTTAATCATATTTGGTAGAGCTGAAATTTTGCTTGTCAAGATTTTGTTGGTTGTTATATCTGTTAGTCACCTGCTTCGCTAGTGGAATTCTCACAGTGGGTGATAATTGAGAGCAACCCTTCACTTAGTGATGTAACTTCGAGAACAGGGGACGAGATTGGAGAACTACAAGGTCCACTTCACTCACTTTGTATGCATTCGGCAAGATAGGCCCGATTTTTAATCATGTTTTGTTGATTTTGCCAGTATAAGCAAGTATCTTCGACGGACTCTCTATTTAAATTCTGAAGATGAAAGTTTGTTCTCGATTAGGTTTCATTAACATCAATTACTCAGGACCTTAAAGAATTTTCTTTTCTTCAATGTTGATTGGAATTTAGCTTAAGGTATTAGATGGTCATGCAACATCAACTTCGGGTTTGTGTCATCGTTTTCGCATTTGTATGTTGCGTCACAGTACAATAATCTTGGAAGAAGAAGTCTAAAGCTTGAATACACAAAATTTAAATCAAAAAATTAGGATGGAGTAATGTCAGACTCTCTAGTAGAGGTATATTAATCCTCCATGGAATGGCGATATTGCACGGGGTACGAAGTTTAAAAGAGACTCCTTCCTCTTGACTTACTAAGTCCCTCTTAGAATAAACCTGGCCAGAGCGGAACGTTAGGTTAAGTCTCTCTCCTCGGAATTGTAATTTGGAGAAATTGGTAGGATAGAAAAGAGGCTTGGTATTTGATAGAGCAGCAGTAAGCTTGTATCGGAAGGGTAAAACCTCACACACAAGCGCGGATATAAATGATAAGCGTGTCACTTACTTCAATTGTGATATAGCCAATAATATGAAGTGTGGAGTACAGAAAAAAATGGGCTATATCCAGTGGTGTTGCGTGTCTGGGCGACACCCGGGCGGAAAATTTTAGGTTTCACTCCTCTAAGTCTCAGTAAAATTATCATGAAACCAACAGAAGAAAAAGTATAGAGTTCTCCAAGCGAAATCACACAAACACTACGACACGGCCCGCTTTACCCTGTGTATTGAAATTTGTGAGAGTGTGCATCAAACTCGGTAGTTTTTTATTCTCTCTTCTAGATGACAGTTCTAACAAGTGACAAAAAATTCTCACAGCGTGCCAACGGGCCTGGAGAACTCTATATAGTTTTCGTGGGTGTCACCTCTCAAGGATGACACGTATGATAATCGATCATTATTTTCGCGAATGTCTAAAGGTGACACGCATGAAAATATTCTCATGGGTGTCACCCACCTGAGAATGACACCCGAGGCGGACCGCCCCCACCACGCTACGCCAGTGGCTATATCACAATAGATCAAATGTCTCTGGTAGCAATAATAAGTCCACACATAGAAAAAGAAAGTCAGATAATTTGGTTTCTGAAGAGTAAGTTTAAGAGCATTTGTATGGGCCGTATTACAGAAGCTTCGGCAAGCAAATACATGGGCGAGTCGAGTCAACTTGTTTTCTGTGATAGGGCCAAAATTTCAAATTTTTAAGATATATGAGCTCAAATGTGCTGCACAGTAAGTTAACCAAGAAGTCGATCTCCAATAACAAAATGTAGATGGCAATTGGTCACTAGGGCTGGTCAATTATCTTACCGAGTGTAAAAAAATGCATTTTCATCCGCTTGAAAAGTGATGCGATAGAGGACAACCCAGAGGACCATTTATTTCGATAAGGCATTGGCACGATGTTTATCAGTGAAGATGATAGTAGCTGGAGGTCATTGCAAGCAAGCAATATTGCAAGCATATAATGATTTTCGATCATCTCCCAGCGGTGGAAGATAATGACATAGGTCAGGTATAGGGAAGTCCTGATATGCTAGTATGAGAGAATTTTACACCTGAGTACGAATTGAATCTCTACACAGGTATTCGTGACGTTTACGTTATTGTTCAAAAGCAACCCTCTGTCGTTTTGTTCGGCGAAGATTCCTTTGATGACGTTTTGTTTGCCGTACCAAGAAAAGAACAAAATGGCGGTGGAGGGATTGAGGATGAAAGGAGTCTTGATCGGAGTGCCATTTCGAACGAAAAAAAAACGAAGAAATGAGAAATATGAGGAATGAGCCAATTTTTTTTTTCAAGCCTTCTGTAGGTTATTCAATAGAATAGGTAATCAATCAAAACGCAACGGCGATAAACGTGGGGACAATGCATTTGATGCTGTAAATCACCTATATCTTTGAAAAAGTTTAGGAACCAGGGAAAATTCGAAAGTTTTTTCGTTATCATCCGTTGTCAGTTCTACCGCTTCAATCTGCCAAAACACGTCAATAATTATTTCAAATTGTATGATTTCTTACCTATCAAACAAAAAATATATTAAAAAGGGCTTATTGAGTGTAATGTTGTTTTGTCAATTGAAATTTTTCAGATTTCTTATACTTTTTCTCATTCGCAATACTATATTTAACGATTGACTCTTTCTTCTTACAAACCTGCTGTTTGACATTTTCTTCACCGTAATTTTTTTCAACACTTAAACTGGAATTCCTTCATAATTTGGCTTGTAAAACACGTAACTCTCTCTAAGCAGCATGCAGTATGCAGTATTATAAAAGGAGTCATTTAAACGGAGTTCATTGGAATAATCAGGTCAGTAAGGGTGTCTTTTCTCAATAAAATTTTAATGTAGTTTATAATTTCTATAATACATTACTAGAATAATTTAAAGTTGAAATATTCCTTATTTTAAAATAATGTCTGCTACACGAATCTGACAGGTTCAATTTTCAATCGTATTGAGAATTTTTTCGGGTTGGGCATTTTCTCGGTTCTTACTGGGGTACAGTGGGCTAAACCTACAACATGCAATATGTGACAATAATCGGGGTTGAAATTTCCCTACCACAAAATATATGATCCATACCGCTATTGGTTTTAGCTATAATTGCGCGATATTTTTCTATCATCATTTTTTCAGTATTTTGCATTTGTTATTTACAGTGATGTTAGATCTTTATAATATATAATAATTATAAATATAATTATTATAATTATCGCGATCGTGATAATAATCGTGATAATTTGCGAGCATGTCCTCTCACAACTCCGGTGTTTAAGTACGAGCAATACTTTCTACAGCAAAGTTGAGGACTTCAAGTTCGTCTTACTAAGTTTATCGAAAATGTGCTTATTACATGGGCTATCGATTTGCGAAAAAAACAAACGCGAGTGATAATTTTCATCCTTGCTTTCAAGAAGAAAGTAGCGGAAATTGGACTTATCATCAACTATACCAAAACTAAGTAGGTACATGGTGGCTGGTAACTAGATAGCGCGGAAGTTCGTCGAGTCTTGGTACTGAGATAAAGTAGTCGACGACTTTGTTTACCTTGATACTCTCGTGACGTGCGACAACGATGTTAACCGCGAAGTGAAGAGACGGGTTGCAACCGCAAACAGGAACTTTTACGGCTTACGTAACCAGTTGAGATTACACAGCATTCCTGTCAGTATGAAGTTAGTGCTCTGCAGCAAACTGATTCTCCCGGAGATACCTACTCTTCTACGACCGTGAGTGTGGTTCTATAAAGATGGCCGACCGGCGAACACTTGGGGTCTTCGAGCGTAAGATCCAGCGTTCAATATTTGACGGAATACTGGAGTGCCAATCATACCAATACGCGGGAATCATCAAGCTGATAAAATACAGCAGACTGACTACGCGTCGACGGCTTCGTGGAAGCCAAACTTCCGGAAAAGACCTGGATATTAAGGGCGATTGGAGAAAATCCCACGATCGAGTGATGTGGGAACGTATTCTGGATTCGGCAGATGGTCGTTAGTGATCCCAGCCTCCCCAGCTGGTCTCGAGGTACGATGCTGGCCTAACAAAATACAATCAGCTGTCCCGAAGCTTTTCGAATCACTAGTGTATAAAAAGCTTTATGAAACAATCGCTCATCAGATTTCTCCAGTGCAGCATGGATTTTTGAAAAAGAAATCCGTCGTTACAAACCTTTGTGAATTTACCATTTTGGTTACGGACTACATCTCCAAAGGGTTTCAAGTAGATTGTATATATACACCATGAGCAAAGCCTTCGACGATGTTAGCATTGATAGCATATTAAGAGCCAGTTCGCGTGTGCCGCAACCACCTTCACAAGGGAGGTTGTATCCAATAAGGTATATACGAAGGAGCGGCAGATGAGCGTGGTTTAGGGAACCTGTATATTAGAGAAATGACAAGAAACTCACCGTTAAGGCAACTGTCAACATCAAAACGGATAACGGCAATGCAAAATTATACGACTCGCCCGTTTTGATGTTGACAGTTGCCTTGACGGTGAGTGTCTCGACGTCTCTCTGGTGTATATAGTCAGCCTATACACCAGAGAGACGCCGAGACACTCACCGTTAAGGCAACTGTCAACATCAAAACGGGCGATCTGTATAATTTTGCATTGCCGTTATCCGTTTTGATGTTGACAGTTGCCTTAACGGTGAGTGTCTTGTCATTTCTCATATCTATAGGTTCACTAGGTGTATAGGTGCTAGTCAGCGTGGTTGCAAGTGTTGGATAGTAACATTTTTCGCGTGCCGAGATCGTGACATCACAACAACCAATTGAACATAGTTTAGCATAGGAAAATATATGGATTTTGTTTGAAATCATAAGGAATTATGTTGTATTGTGATAATATCAGAAACAACATGTGTTTTCCAGGTATTGTCTTGAATAATGTTACTATTTTGGGCAGGGTTCAAATGTGGAAAAGTTCCCATAAACTTTTATTATCATTCATTCAGATTTTTTTTGAATTTTGGCCTCCCCCATATGTTACAATGTTTCGAACCTCCTGCGAGGTTATGTGTGGGACACAATCAATAGATGGATTCTAATCAATGATAGATCGTAGGTCTTTGAGCTTTCTAGTTTCATTTTTACAGTTGATCTGTAATAGAGCTAGAGATTGGTTGACTCGCTTTATTCATCAAGCCACCGTCGACCTCAATCGAAAAAACGTTCTCGACGGTGTTTTGCACCTGTTCGGCCTAAGGAGCGCATCCTTCAGCTGGTGCATCTGACTCGTGTTGTCTTAAAAGCTTTGCTACCATGCGCGAATCTAGCCTTTGCTCGCACCGTCCGTGAGGTGTAAAAATTGTTGAGCAGCTGAAACATTAACAATTACTTTTGGGCAGCTACGAATGGTAAATTTAAACATTACCTTCCGGTGCTGAAATGCGCGGGGAATCCATAAACCTGAACCTATGCTCGAAATCCTCCGCGCGAAAATGTTGTGAACAAATTAAAAACTTTGCGGGAAGATCTTTTACCCGACAAAACCAGCGTTTCTCAACATCGGGATTTTTGGAAGAAGCATGTATGCATATGCCTAACTTTTTGGTTTGGTAAACTGAAACACCAAATGATAAATCTACATACGATGGCATTCGCGTTTTTGGTAACCGTAGAACGTTGAAAAAACTAAAAAGAACAATTTGTCGAAAATCCGCACTGAATGCCGAACGTAAACAATTGTTGTGACATCACAACTTTTTACTCGCCACCTCCGATCGCATTTCGAAAACTTATCTGCCACTCCTTTGTAATATATCTTATTGCATTCGACCCTCCTTTCCGATCCAGAAACTATTCGCTGAACGAGCCAACTACTCGATTTATGATTACCTTCAACACACTGCAGCAGATCATCAGTATCGACATGAGTACACTAAAGTCGCTTTTACGCGGGGGATACGTGCCGCGTAAAAAAAAACGCGTAAACTCCGGAATCCACGTAAAAAACCGCGTAAATTCCGGAATCCGCGTAAAAAACCGCGTAAATTTCGGAATCCGCGTAAAAAAAACCGTGTAAATTCCGGAATCCGCGTAAAAAAACATCGTTAATTTTGCATTCCGAGTGAAGGGAAACCGAAATCCGGGCAAAAAAACCGCGTAAATTCCGGAATCCGCGTAAAAAAACCGTGTAAATTCCGGAATCCGCGTGAAAAAAAACGTTTAAATTCCGGAATCCGCGTAAAAAAACCCGCGTAACAAAAAACCGCGTAAAAAGCGACCTTAGTGTACATCAGTGTTTAAACATAGGCCTAACTTATACTTCAAAGAACAACTGTATTACACGCAAAAGTTGGAGTGTGCGTAACCACATCATTTATGAGCGAAATTGGCGCATTTACTGATTAAATTTGGAACCAGTACAACGCATGTGCGTTGGGCATAACGCATTTGATGCTCTAGCGTATTTTGAATGTACTGCGCAGCTCCAAACCACTACACTCATAATGCATCAGCCGTTGTTCAGAAGGTTGGCATCGCAAAACAGTGCAACCAGCAATCAATACTGATAAGTTGGGTATTGACTCCATTGAAGAAATTATTGTCTGATCGATTCACTTTCATGACTCAGGTCATTTGAAAACATCATTCAATCATTAACAATAAACAAAAACATGAGATTAGTCCAAAACATTTTGCATTTAATTATGACTCTGGTTTCATTCACATGCATTCGGTTCTACGTTACTGGCACCAGCGTCAATAACTTCCGCGGCAACAAAGCTCGCTATTGGCTGTTTCGGTTGCTGACGATTTTTAGGGATGCACGAGCCGTTGATACGCACCGGCTCGCGAAAGTAAAGAACGGTTTTTTGAGTGCCTCGAAACTGATCGCACAGACTAACAGACATAACACGTCGAACAAATTTTCAATAAAATCATCGTTTGGATGATTCCAGTACTTTATGTTAGTAACACTAGCACCATCTGCTGTCGTGTTCGCGCTGCGTCATGTATTTGGACATCAGCGCCAGCGTTACTGCATATGTCAAATGGGAAACTACAAAATATGCATGATATTGCATGACAGCGCCCCAGACGACGTTTTCGCGCGATCACTGTTATTCGATTGAAAATTTGAAATGAACGTTTTTGTGGCGATGGAGCTAGGTTCCAGTGTTACGTCTGTTAGTCTGTGCTGATCGTTCGCTCGAAGCCGAAGTTTACCGAGACATTACGATTTTTGTGTATATGATACATATTCTGATTTTGATCTCTGTCAATGTATTCCTTGTACAACTTTTGCGTTATGCGTTTCACGCATTGGTTGTGCGAAGTCAGAGCAAATTCTGTGCGAATTGAAAGGACACATTGGATGATTAAAGCTTGAACTTTTGCGTGTAGTGTTTAATTCTAATGTTTGACTAGAGTTATCAGTCTTATATTTATATCTATGTATGTAGCTAATCTGTATAAGTGTAATATGAAATTTATTATTAGTAAGAATGTAATGTAAAATTTATTATTAAGAATGAGGAACGGGCTTTCAGCCTATATTTGAATTCAAATACAAATACAAATACAAACAAGCCAGTCGTCTTAGGTTCGAGTCTTGACTCGGGAAAGACTGTTAGTGTCAGTAGGATCGTAGCACTAGCCCCGTAATTGTCCTCTACACTTAACGGTTGGCTGCGAAGTCTGTATGTAGTAAACAGAAGGTCAAGTTCCGAATCGGAATGTAGCACCAAGGCTTTGCTTTGCTTCGTTAGTGACCTGTCTCCATAAAAAAAGGAAAATAAGTTTTGTTTGCCTCAAAAAACATCGCGGAGCACATGTAAAAGATCTACGCTGAAAAAAAAAAAGTATATTTAAGCAGCATTCACGATTTCGAGCAGGTCTGCACTTTTCAGACGGCTTTTTCGAGTCGGCTAATTTGTTTTGCTTCGATTATCTACAAAATTCAAAGTAAAAACTGTAAATTGCTGCTGGAGTTGAGCGTCTTCGCTGCGATCCCGGTGAGTCAAGTTTGATGCCGATAGTGTGTGCACATACTGCGACGAGGGAAATCGATGCAGAAGAAGATTCGCGAATTGCACAAAATTGTAGGGGGGTTAGGGGCATAATGAGCACACGGGGCGAAATGGGCACCCCTCTTTTATGCGAAACTACGCATTTTTTAATACAATATGGTATGTGGAACTCTTCCGTAGTTAGTACAGTATCTCTTTATGTAGAACGAAAGTGGTTTGTCTGTTTGAAATATGGAAATATATTGAAAAAATCAATTTGGTTCCCGGATGTTGGAAAAATTATTATTATTGCGCACTACAAAATAAGCTTCTACGGTCGTTTAAATGGCTCAACCAAGTATGTAGATACATCAATATGACGTATGGGTCGTACCCCAAATTTCACCATCATTGAAGTTTTGATTTTGAGCTATAATTAGTATTAAAATTTCATGTTAACTTCAACTAATTCGATAGGGGCGAAATGGTCACCTTTAGATGGGGTGAAATGAGCACACCTTGTCACATAAAATTATCTGAAATTGATCTCAGTAGACTTGTGAGTTTGTCTGTTTCCATAGTCAGTGTTTGTTTACAGTAATGGTGCGAACATATATTAGAAAATCTTTGAGACCGAATCGGCGCGACGGGACATTCAAGAAACAACCCGCCAAGTATCACGGCATCCCGCGACCAACGTTGGCCCATTAGTTGTACTTCTACGCAGTTTCAAGATATGTTCTATAAGAGTGCTCATTATACCCCGTGGGTGCTCATTATGCCCCAGTGGGGTGCTCATTGTGCCCCACACATCGGCTGATTGCGAGTTTTTGATGCATGAATCTAATTTGTGTTTTTCACCATTTTACGATAAACTTTTCAATTTGTGAATAGTGTACCTTTAATTAAAGAAAGTTAATTCAAGTTTTGCACTGAAGACAGCTTAAAATTTTTGACGTTTTCCATGCTTAAATCAGCAACCAAGTTAGGGTGCTCATTATGCCCCTATTCCCCCTAAATAGTGTAAATAGTAGCCTTAGGAATTAGAAATTACAGAAATTAAGAATTAGAACTATCAATATAAAATTTTTTTCCTTGCTTGAGTTGATAAGTGCCTGTGTTCCTATTCTCGGAGGAGTTCCAAGGAATCGGTTAAACTTAGACGCGAACTGAATTTCTGTGATTCGAAGGGGAAGTCTCATTCTCGTAACCTTATAATATGTTGTAATGTAGGGTTAACTCTTCAGTCAATCCTTAAAGTTCAACGCAAAACAGATTCTTGGAGATATTTTTTAACACCATGATAATTATAAACAACATGTATTCTAAAACTATCGTTACTCATGTAAATTGAAAAGGTCAATTGAAAAAAGTTGTCGAAACTGGACACACTTTAGAAATTTCGGTTACTTGCCACTTTTCAAATAAACCGCGTTAATTGCATTTTCTACCGATTAAATGTGCACACATTGTGACTTGTCTTTCATTTCTCCCTTTAGCATCAGATTGTACATAGCAGATGCTGCCGAAACAATCGATAAAGTATGACAAATCTTAGCGCGGGGGCGATAATCCAACCCGCCATCAATGGGAATGCAGTCGTATCCATGTACTTCGGATTCGATTAGGATTCCTTCATTTATGGTCACTTACTGTGGAGACAGTTTGTCAGCGCTATTTTGGGATGTAATTGGAAATGTGAATCCAACGTCTGCCTCTCGGATGACACCGATTGGTCTTTCATCTTGTGTGCCTTGAGATTTTACTAACGTATCCCATTTCAACACGTCGATTCCAGTTATTAGGACCTAATTTGATATGAAATATCGGAAATTGCTCGTTATTAAATTTTTTGCTCATTTTAGATTTGAATCTTAATTACCAATCCGATCTTGGATAATCCTGAAGATTGCATTCATTGCAAACAACTTTGAAGTATTTTTATACGTAAACAGTAACCAGTCAAAGCCTCTAGCGGTATTTCTATTTTCCATACACTCAGCATGGTCGTTAGTAGTCACTACTTGTTGAGCGACAAATAATTAACAGCACGATAGGTATAATGGCTTACGAAGCAATAATCCATAGAAACAAAGTGGGAGGTAACATTAGAAGGCCATAAATTCCAACTAGTCGTATCATTCGATAACGACCGTTTTTTTTGCGGCTGAATCCATATCGATTTTATTTTTAATAAAGCACTGACACGAGCAGATATCATTCATGCAATCCTAGTACTTACCATTCACGTAGGATGAATAAATTCGATATAACAGTCAGACAGGTAGTTTCCACCTAGAACAGATCTAACTATTTGACTTACGGTTCAGGAGACAGGAGAGAAATTTTCACTAACGAAAAGCTATTCCACGGAACTGTACGACAAGAGATTTGGTAGCACCGTGGTGTAACGGATACAACAGGTCCAAACCAGCACATCAGTATGTTAGTTCTAATCCCTCGAGGCGGAATTATTTGTAATCCAATGTGCTTTTTTCTGTGCTGTGCATGAATACTCTTTTGTTCTAAGCATACCCTTAAAATTAGATTCCCAATTAAATTCAAATAATTGTTTAGCGACATGCAGCGTCTCGAAACAGTTAAGATTTTTATAATATAAATTTGAATTTGACAGGTTTCATGTCCATTCGACCAGATGTTGGTAGCACCCTCAGTCAGAATTGAATGAAACTTTGTGGGTGTGTAGGTCTTACTGAACTAAGCAACTTTGCACACTTCATTTTTTTTAAATATCTAGACTAGGATTTAAAAAGGGCTGAAGCTTTCAAAGTATGTTTATAAATCGATATATCTTAATTATGAAAAGAGATAGAGGAAGGTTGTAAAGAAAAAATTTTCACGATTTGTCTTTTAATAAAAAAAATGAGATCATAAACTGCAAAAACTTATTTGCAGACAAAAAAATTATAAGAATAATGTTTATCTCAGATCTGTTTAAACATACACTCTTACATGTAATCACCGAATTCTTTTTTTTTCACCGACTTTTCAACAGCTGAGCGCTCGGTTAAACGTTCGGTAATATAAACCACTACCGACCGATCAGTAATCAAATTGTTGTTGCTTTCTGTCATTATTACCGACCTAATTTGTGAAAACGGCGAATGCAATTAGTTGCCAAAACCACCGATCAAATCTGTAAGTTGTGAAAGACAGTACCGAAAGATCTGTGATGTTTGTTTTTTGTTCACTTTTAACTATTTAAGAAAACCAGAAATATGACGTAAATTTATATTAATATTTTTATTCAAATGTTATTAAAAATTTTAATCATTGAAAACTAAAAAAATCAAAAATCGTCGTTCACCGCACCGAATTTGCATGAGTGAAAATCAATCGTTTTTTACTGCTGTGGACTATGCATGAACTTCATGCCAGTTGTGCTCATAGTTTCAAAGCCGAGGATCTTCCGGATGTGTCCATTAACATGGCGGTGTAAACTATTTACGTAGTATGCAACAGATGCTCAAAAGTAGAAGCAAAAATTGTGATGGTTTGATGCCTAAAATATTCACAAATTTTATCATATTATACTTACGAAAAATTTGTTCTATGCGATCATCTTCTTGCTGAAGTTGTTGGAAAACTTCCTCCATTTTTTTTTCTTACGCAGGAACTTCAATGTTCAAACGAACCGAGAATGTGACTTGACAACCAGAAGGAGAACAACGAATAGAGAAAATTTGACAGCGCTATAGTTGGTCCGGTAGTTTTTTACCAATATTCGGTAAAAGCTTAATTAACCGAACAGTTCAGCAGAAAGTATAGCAGTATTCAGTAAAATTATTTGTTGAATACAGAAAATATGTAAAGTTATATCAATTTTACAAACTACTCTGTATTTTCTCAAACTCACCGATCGAAATTGTAATAATAATTACCGAACTTTTATTATCTGATTGAGTGTGTAAGTTTTTTAGATAGACAATTCAGTGGCCTCTTCTGAACAATTCCAAATAGGCATTATCAAAAAAAAAATTATCCTAACAACTAATGTTTTTCATGTCCACGACATATTTTCAACGTAGGAGTAATTCTTAAACCATATACCATGCAAATCAGAATTTATTTTGACTGGTGATAGCTGGCAGTTAACAGGTTCAATATTTGTTAATGATTTTTGTCCGCATTAATCTGAATTTTAAGTAGATACGATGAAAAGTAAACAATGACGCTCCAGACTTTGAATTATGAACATCGTAGGCTGTATGAAAAAGAGCTGTTTGCTAGATAAACATTGTAGTTTGCTAAAAAAATCCTCTTTGCAATGTGCTCCAGAGAACCTTCCTACAATCACAGTTACCACGCGATGTTTCAATTATGCTTCGCATTCTGTTTTACAAATTCCGGAAACAGGATGCGTCTCCAATCACTTCTTGTTGACGTTATTGATTTGGGTTTGTTTCACAAAGCGATTACTTCACGTGGGTGGCCAAAATTTAGTTATCTCTCTATTTCATGCGGTTCTGCATTGACTGGCTGAATACTGTGATGTGTTTTACATGTTAATATTTTGGTTCCTTTGATAATGTTGAATATGAGAAAGTGTTGACAATCTTTAATAACAGTTTGTTCTAATATGTTTTATTTTAAAACATAAAATATGAAAACAATAAAACGAAATATTTTTATGTTATTTTTCTGTTACAACGTTCTGTTATAACGTACTTAAATAATAATAAAAATGTGATCGATCATGAAACACATAGCGTTATGCATAAGTGAAACCGTGCAATTAGATAGTTAAAGAAGATTTGTTATATATAAATCAATATAACCCTGAAAATAATTTTCTGGCAGAATTACCTGAACTTTAGCTAGGAGCTAGCTAGGTTCCACTGACAATATTATTCTCCTAACTACATTTTGTTTGAAACATCTTTTCTTTCACTGCCTATGTTTGTTTCTCAAACATAGGTACCATTCATTCAAAAGCTTTTCCCGAGTACCATCCTATTTTCTCATTGGCACAGAAACACTTCTCACACTGACAAAATAGTTTATGCTCTCTGCTGTCCTGGGAAATGCATGGAAAAGTCTAGTCGGAAAAGACGTTTGTCACTTAGTGACGATTACGAGTGTGCGCTTACTTTTCGCCGCCGTTGGTTCATCTGTTTGCTGTCGGTGTTACGGTTGGTTCCTACGCTTGACTTGGCTCCGGCTTTTATGGTTTGATTGTGGCCTAAAGGGATCGGTTTCATGCTGTTAACATCCTACTGTGTGCAGGATATAGGCAGCCAGCCGATGCGACCGAGAAAAATAGATAAATGCACAGCTGCGCTCGAGTGGACCATCGCTGATAGTGGGAAGCACTAGTTTTTCCATTATTTTTTTATCTGCTTAAGTTGTTCATTCCAGCGGAACTAATGTTAGATACTTCAAGATGGAGTTTTCGTTTTAAGGTCCATTTTATAGGAGGAATTGAATACAAAGGTCATTCCATACTCTTTACTTTAATATTCTCTGTAGTGACTAAAATATATTTTCCTTGCATATCCAAATTTGTTAGGTATTTTATTTTATTTAGATTAGGTATTTGATAGGCATCAAACTTAAAACATAATATGGTCAAAACACTATCAATCGTCAACTTTATTCCGCATGGTAAACGTTTACTGGTAACATCATCTGTACATACTTAGTTTCTTTTACCGAACTCAGCAAATTTTTTACTGAGTTGTCAACAGCTGAGCCATCAGTAATCGGTTCTGTATTTTTTCATTGTCGCTGAAACGTCAAAAAAAGAAGATAGCTCAACAAAAAAAATACAAACCGTCCATGAAAAGTTGCTGAATGAGTCGGCATACAAATCTAACGATTCGTCACAATTTACCAAACGTTCTGCAAAATGAAATTTAAGCTTTTTCTTGGTTATAGGATGGATAAATATAAATACAATTATACTAATAGTTGCTATTATAACCGTTGAAAAAATTCTTACTGGTATTTCGGATTGTTTTTATCAGTTATACTGTTTCTGCATATACCTACTGTTTCAGCATATTAGATAGAATAAAAATACGCTCATCTTATGGCGAATAAAAATTTTTATTAAAGGCTTCGAATAAATTTATCTACTGGTGGGGTAAATTTGAAAGTTCGATATCCATGTCTAATTTAATTGTTCAAATACACTCGCGGAACACTTTCAAAACACAACCACGAAAATTTTCTGAAAATTTCAAAATGGCGGACTTCTGATGTGCGATTTTGTTTTGACAGATGTAGAAAAATTACTGAACAGTAATGTTAAAAAAAAACAAAAGTTCAGTAAAACAATTGAAGGTTTTTCAGCAACATCTGGATAAGTGCTGATAGATCGTTAAATATTTACTGAACTATAAAAAAGTGCAAAAATATTTTATTTTACTGAATGGGTCAGCAATGTTATTTGCTGAACTCGTCAAGTGAATTTTATTGAACAGTATTTCGGCAAAAAAATTAACCGACATCAGTAATTTTTCAAGAAATTACAGAATGATCAGGAAAATTTCAAGTGTTCTGAACGCGACCGTAATAAAAATTACCGAACAATTAAGACGGAAATAAATGTGTATGCATAGTGATAGAGTACGAAAATCGATGAGCCTGACTGTCATCCATGAAGAACACCACAGTTAAGGTCTATCTGATCTAATTTCCTTAACGATGCAGCACGTAATGGTTTGTATTCGTCCCAACGTTTCTGCATTTGTTGGTGTCGTCATCAAGGGAAAAATAATAATATTCGTACTATATCAAACGGTTTCATCACTAAAAACGGTGGTTAACAGTTTCATGTAGGTAGTTCATTAATTAACGATTTATACACTTGGTGGTGGGTAAAATTTATTCTCACTGTCGGAGTGTTGTGGCAGTTACTAGTCTTCTGGTTCTGTCAACTGTTATACCGTTCTGATTCAAACTTCTCAGTCTAAAACTTCGAACACTTCACAATGAAAATCGAATTATTAAAGCTAGCGTAATTAAAAGATTGATTATTATATACCATTTCGTTCCTTGAAATGTCCTTCACCCAGTGATGTGTAGCTCTTTACCGTAGGGCCACTCCCGGGCAATCAGCAGGCGTTGAAAAATGTGACAGTCAGTATTCAGACGGTTTGCCTATCTATCTCTTAGCGATAACGTTGAAGTGTTCGGAATTTGAATCAAAGCCGATTTCTAAATGTTTCTTGTTATAGGTGAAGATTTTTTTTTTGTTTTCAAATACAAAACGTGTTTATATCTATATAAATAACACTTTATTGGAACAGCAATAGAATAATCAACATGCTGAACCTTTAAGATCAATGAGGAAGTTCATTTTTCGTTGATATTTTAGTGCAAGAAATTACATCACAGCTCAATTGTTCGAAATTTGATGCAGCTCGGTACTTCTGTTTTGATACCCGGAAAACAATATAGCCGATTAACGCAAAGATGTGCAAGTTGAGGGGGCCGATAAAGGGCCGATTCTTCAACTACAGCATCATCAACGTGCAATTCCCACATGAAGAAAGACTGACGACGAGAAGGAAGCATTTTACGCACAGCTGGAGCTGCTCTAGTTCTACGATAGGTGCCCGCGAAGGGACGTAAAAGTCGTCATTGAGGACATGAATGCTTATTAGGGTGGGGAATCGTTATATGGAAAAAACGAAACTTGATAGCAGAAAGCCAGAACCAAGTTTTTTTTGTTCTATTTGGGGACCCAAACAATCCTAAATTTATCGGAAGTCGATTGGTTTTGTCTCCGCTTGGCGCATTGCATTTCAAATTTATATGGAGATTTGTATGGAAAAACCAACTTTTAGGCATTTTCCATTCTAAAGAGCTCAAAATGGCTCAAACCATAGGTTTCATAACTTCAAATGGAAGCTTTTTTATGCCTAACAACTTGGCCGAAGACACTAAAGAGCTAGGGTGTCCCAAAAAAAATACTAGAGCTGTTCAAAGATGAGTATCTCAAAATTGATGTTGCAAATCATTTTTTCTGCCAGTGTACCGGCGTCAGTCAGATTTCCATCAGAAGTAACCTCTGAAACACGTACTTGATCCAGCTGAGTGTACAAACTCGTAACGACACGTTACTTCTGATGGGAATCCTACTGACGTCGGTACATTGGTAATGTTGGCAGAAAACAAGATTTTGTGCATTTAAATCGACATACTCAACTTTAAACAGTTATAGTTCTGCTTAGGGACATTATAGCTCTTCAGTGTCCTCTGCAAAGTTGTTAGGCATCTAAAATACTATACTTTAACATAATGTAGTGCATTATTAGAGCATTATTGAGCTCTATAGAAAGTTAAATGCAAAAAAGTTGATTTTCCCATATCAATTTTCATACAAATTTGCAATGCAATGCGTCAAGCGGAGACAAAACCAATCGACTTCAGGTAAGCTTAGGGTTGTTTGGAACCCCAAAAGGAACCAAAAAAACTTGGTTTTGGAAAATCGATCACTTTTCCTTACCCTAATGCTTATGTAAGACGGGAGGCAATGCACAGACCGGCAATCATGTCGGATTGCCTGTACGCTTTGTCTAATAATAACGGGCGTCGGTGCGTGAACTTTGCAGCCTCCCGTGGTATGGTTGTCCGAAGTACCTGCTTACCCCGCAAAGATAAACACAAATTTACCTGGAGAACATCCGACCAACAGGCAGAGAATCAAATCAATCGCGTCCTAATCGACGGCAGATTTTCTTTCAACATCATCAATGTTCGCACCTACCGCAGTGCGAATATAGATTCGGACCACTACCTGGTAGCTGCGTGTGCATGCGCTTAAAACTCTCGACGATGTATAACACTCGCGAAATCACACGCTTTTTCGCACCTACCGCAGTGCGAATATAGATTCGGACCACTACCTGGTAGCTGCGTGTGCATGCGCTCAAAACTCTCGACGATGTATAACACTCGCGAAATCACACGCTTCGACCAATTATTGAGCAATTGCGGGATGCCGGGGTTGCACAGGAATATGCGCAGCAACTGGAGGCTGCATTACTCACGGAAGAGTTGCTTGGCGCAGGTACTCTTGAAGATGGCTGGAGGAGCATTCGATCCGCACTGCTCTAGCGTTACTAGGTACAAGGGCTCCGAATCAAAGAAATGACTGCCCTTACTAACACGCAGAGAATTCATCCCCAGGATACCTATAACTCGGTGACGGAATCGTGAAAGGAATCGCAAACACGATCCGGAGGATTCCCACTCACGATTCTTATTTCAAGAATCCTAGAGCCATATACAGGGCATTCCTGAGGATTCTTTTTCAGGAATCCTTTTCAAGGACGCTCAGGAATCCAATGTGAGGAATCCTAGAGAATCTATGCGAATCGTATGTGTTCGTCCGGGTGGTTTGACGGCGAATGCAAACAGTAAGTCGAGGAGAAGAACGCAGCATGGGCGAGAATGTTGAACACCGTACGAGAGCGAAGTGGAACTATACCGCCGGGCACGGAACACCGAACAGCCAAAGTTCAGTTCTCTAGAAAAAAAAAGAAGCCCAGCAAGAGATTGCATAGCGATGGAAGTGCTGTACCAAGCTAACGACACTCGAAAGTTCTACGAGAAGCAGGCTGAACAGCTCCCGTAAAGGCCACGTACCGTAAGCCGGTATGTGCAGAAGTTTGGACGGCAACCTCCGTACGGATGAGTGTGAGGTGATCGGAAGGTGGAAGCAGCACTTCGATGAGCATCTGAACGGCCATGCAATAGAACGCGAGGAAAATATGGCAACTAATCTTGATGCACGAGCAGAAGACAACACGATTCCAGCCCTCGATCTTCTGGAGGTGGATAAAGAGATTGGCTGGTTGAAAACAGTAAAGCTGCTAGAGTAGACCAACTTCCTAGCGAGTTGTTGAACTACGGTGGAGAAACAGTGGCTAGAGCCTTGCACTGGGTCATAGTAAAATTTGGGAGGAAGAACGAATACCGGAGGAGTGAATGGAAGGTAATATGTGTCCCATCTACAAAAAGGTCGACAAGATGGAATTAACAATTAACGGACAATCACTCTACTGAACGCCGCCTGCAAAGTACTCTCCAAAATGTTCAGGAGAACTACCGCGCAATTCATGGATGCCCGCGCAACTGCGGATCAGATATTCGCGGTTCGGCAAGTGATGCAGCAATGCCGTGAATACAACGTCATCTCTATAACACATCATCTATTCATCGATTTCCAATCGGTACACGAAACAATCGATCGAAATCAGCTATGGCAAATTATGCAGGAGTACAGATTTCCGGGCGAACTAACGCGATTGGTCAAAGCGACGAGGGATCGAGTATCTCACTCTCGAGTCCCTTCTCGGCACCCTCGAGTCCCTTTGATACTCGAAGAGGTTCAATGCAAAGTAATAATCTCTCGTGCCTACTGTTTAATATTGCCCTGGAAGGCGTCTTAAGAAAAGCGGGGATTAACACGAGTGGCACGATGTTCCAAAAATCGGTCCAACTTTTTTGCTTTGGCGACGATTTCAACCTTTGTGAAGATAGCGGAAACGCACATCGGACTGAAGCCCGAAGCCAACCGGATTGGACTGGTCGTAAATGCGGAAGGGGTTTACGAGAAAACAGTGCTAGCCTCCCATCTCGAGTTTAAGTTGGTGGTGATGAAATCGAGGTGCTCGACGAGTTCGTGTATTTGGCCTTACTGGTAACTGCCGACAACGATACCAGCACAGAAATTCATCGGTACATTATGGCAGAATTCGTCGCCGCACCAACATGACTAAGAACTGATCAGACCGGTGGTCCTCTAGGGCCATGAAACATGGACTATGCTTGTGGAGGACCAACACACCCTTGCAGTTTTGAGTGGAAGGTGTTGCGTACCATCTTCGGCGAAACGCTGATGGAGAACGGAGCGTGGAGAAGGCGAATGAACCACGACCTATAGGAGCTGCTTGGGGAGTCACCTATCGTCCACACCGCTAATGAATTCAAAATCAATTTGTGCTATTGATAACATTTCTGTGTGAAACTCAGGTAGTCGCATGTTCCTAGATACCTTGAACTTTTACTAAGGAAAAACATGTCGTAAATTGTTATCGTTTATCGATCGTTTGTCAATATTTTTTGCATGTTGGGTGAGAACAATGGTTTTCAACATGTTTAACGCAATAAAACGATTATCTTCTATTGAACTCTTGTGAAAGTTACTAACGAGAACTTCTGGCAACAAGAAAATGATCAAAATGCGACAACAACAAAAAAACATGTACTTGCAACATTTCGCCACGTGCTTGCACGAAATGCAATTAGTAAAAATTTATGCAACAATACGAAGTAACCAAGGAGTTTTCTTCGCTCACTTACATTCCTGAAGTCTATATTACATGTTCCAGAGTCAATAACTTTATACGTATGCGCATAAATTGTTTGAACATTTATTCATGTACAACGCAGTGAAATGTGTGTATCGCGTTCTTCTGCTTATTTTAAGATTTCCAGCCACATTTTCTTCGCTAGCGCCTTTTCAAACTAGGCTGCGTGGGCTGGGATATGATTGAAAAGCAGTTACTTCAAAGAGAGATGTATAAGGTAACTGATCTTATATTGGCTTTTTTGAAACGTCGTAACAATTTAAAATAGATCATCCATTTGTGCTTTGTGTGGTTTTTGTTGAAAATTTTCAAATCTGGTGGCTCCCTTTATCCCATGGACAAGCATAGTTGCCCTTAACTTCGATCCATCGTTTATTGAATCGTAAAAATGATTTATTTTACAAATTGGTATGTCGCATCGAACCGTAAGGCTGTAATTTGCTAAAGCTCTCACAGTTTAGAGTGTGACATATAAAAAAATGGCTCCACAGTTGATGCCGCACATAGTAAAATGCATATCACTCTTGCATACATATACATGTAACTAATCGCCACCGCCTGGCGCAGCACATACTGTACGGTCTCCAGTGTCGTTCATGCTCCGTAGTCTCCAGCCGGGCGACCAAAGATGCCTTCAGCAGCTATCATTGTCTATCACCACCCACTTAAAAGCAACGAAGGGCTGGTTGGGTTGTGTGGTGATAGATTATGAATACCGTGCGCTTATCATATCTTACAAGCAACGTTTTCGCATGGCTGCGCCTCGTCGCTCTCTTCACAAGTCGTTGAGTGCGGAATGTAACACCTCGGGTAAACGCCTCGGATGCTGTGCGGGTGTAGCAGATCCTCTGAAACAACACCATGTATTTGACTGTCAAAGAGAAACATGGGCAAAAACGTGATGCTCCGCTATTAGTTTGCCTTCGACGGCACACTTTGCTTCGGTGGTGGTGAAAGGGAATGCCGGAATGGCGGAGTTCACCTAACGATACTTCTGCCGGGATCTACGCAACACATTTTCTTCTTGCAGGATAATAATTGGAAAGTCATGGCTTAAATGACAAAGTTACAAGAATGACACCAGCAAGCGATAAATGCCAACTAGCTGGGTAGTTTTCTTCGTTGTTAACCAGTTTAACATATTGACACTTAAACCATACGCCGTGGCGAGAAAAAAGCGTAGCCTGCAGTATCATGAGTTTTTTTTGTCATTGAAGTAACCGCACATTGTTTCGTTGTAAGAAATTGAATAAGGTTTCAAACCCTGTTGAAAATATTTCATGTGAATTTTTGTTCTCAAAATGTTGAGCATATCAATTTGAATATAGTAGTTTTAATTAGCTTCAGTGACAAGATTAAACAACTGTCACCATTCAAGCTGAGCTTCAATATTTTGTAACCTCACATTATTCGGAATTATTCATTGTATAAAAGTTGGACTGCTCAAAGTTATTATTTATTAGTAATGTTAAAAATCATGTTCTAGAGTAGGCAGTGTATGTGATTTCTTTTCTCGAGGACGCGAAAAATGAACACGGGCTGAGGGTGTGATTTAGACTTAGAAAAAATTTCCCTCGTCCAGACGGGACTCGAACCCGCAATCTTCAATGTCTCTGGCATGGTGTTTTGGTCAATTAAACTACTGGGGAGGTAAACTAATATTGATCACTCTTCACTATTGTGCCATGCTCTATGCACGCCTCGAATGTGGCAATTTCCGGCTTCCGAAAAACAGCCTTAAGTGACTGAATACTACCCAACATGTAGATTTTTGGAGTCGAGATGATGTCCAGAGACCAGAAATCAGATCCAGATACCGTTTTGATGTTCAAGTCGGGAAGTCGTCATTTCCGGTTTTCTAAAATGACCCAATATCCACCAATATGGGTATTTCATTTATGTAATCGGATTGATGCACAGATGCCAAAAACGGATCTCAGACGCTAATTTGAATCTAAAGTGGCAACCTACGGTTTCTGTAGAACAGCCGCAAATGGTCGATCCGGAAGCGAGGTGATGCCCAGAGACCAGAAACCAAATCCATACTCCACTTTGAAATTCAAGATGGCTATACAAGATAGTCTATTTAAATCCTAATGTTAATCTTGAAAGCAAAACCGCAAGTAATGTAACAAACTCTCTTAAGTAGTTCTACGTTAACCTTGTGGTCGTGGCTTTGCACACAGGCCTTCTGATTTTCTTATTTAATTTCTCCAAAACATTAAATCTTTTATAACTTTATTTTCTACATCATTCTGTAGTAGATATCTACGAACAAAGATCCTTTCGCTATATCTTCCCTCACGAAATTACGTTAAGCGATACGACTGTTAGTTTGATTTATTTATTAAGTATTCGTATGTGTGAAACCCAAAAATACATTATTCTATTATATTCCACCATTATCCATATTATTCTACTATCTACATTTATATTTCATTTTAATTCATCTAAACGCATCATTTTGTATTATATTCCACCACATTTTTTTCATTGCTAATACTACTGTGCAGTATCATTTTTCTGTATATACAATTCCAAGCGAATTCGCACAAGAAGTAATGAAATAGGAAACATAGTTCTAATAAGAACTCAAACCTACAACCACCTCTACTACCACCTTATTAACCGAACTTTGCGGCTACAAAACCCTGCTACGTTCTCATATTGCGTTATATCCAATCCGTCCATCCAATTGTGATTAATCTTTCATATACTTTCATATATTTCAACACACTCAATAGTATTTAATTTATCATTCTACACATTTTATCGTATTGCTCAAAACATCGTAACTATAAAGGTGTGCGAAATTTCGCAAAATCTCGAGTTTCCCGAAATTAAACGAAATTGAGCACACATTTTTCATGAAATTAGTAACAACTTATGATTTCTGGATCAATTTTTCTACTCTTATAAATTCTAATGTAGGTCGCGAGTTGCTTCGAAGTTTTAGACTTTATGAAATTTAAAAAAATAGAGAGTTTGCTACACTAAGTTAGCTTTTTACGCGGTTTTTACGCGGCTTATTTTACGCGGATTTCGAAATTTACGCGGTTTTTTACGCGGATTCCGGAATTCACGCGGTTTTTTACGCGGATTCCGAAATTTACGCGTTTTTTTACGCGGTTTCCGGAATTTACGCGGTATTTTTTTTTTGCGCGGATTTCGGTTTTTCTTCACTCGGATTGCAGAATAAACGCTGGTTTTTTTACGCGGGTTCCGGAATTTACGTGGTTTTTTTACGCGTTTGTTTTTACGCGGCACGGTTCCCCCGCGTAAAAAGCGACTTTAGTGTACACTGGGGTCTTTCTTTTTTACGCGGTTGGTTGTGCCGCGTTGAAAAAATCCGCGTATAAAAAAACCGCGTAATTTCAAAAAATCGCATAAAAAACTCCATTCAACAATAAGATCCGATTGAAAATAATGGCACGTAAGTAAACATAAACTTGAAAAATGGTATAAAAATAGTTTGTATTCATTGAAAAACATGACAATAACTTTTTTATAATAATTTTGCTAGGGGAACTGCTCCATTATTCATCTCATTAAGCCGATATTCACGAAGAATGCACGGATTAAACAACAAATTTTCATGAAATCATTGAACAAATAAACAAAATACGCTTACGTGCTCTTATAGAATCGTTCAGTATTGTATATTTAGTAAACTTAGCTAGATTTATCCTGAATTTTGTAAAACAAACCATTTTGCACAACGCTTCCATATCCATCTCAAAACTTAAATCACTGCTCAATTATTCATCTCACGACGCCCCCATATTCATCACACTGCAGTGCACTGTTAATCATGAGTGAATCACATTATCATGAATGAGCGTAGCCGCAGCCCGTCGTAGTAGGTTACCTAGATATCCGCTGTAGTTGTTTACGTGCAAATATGGTAACCTAGGTAACCACAGCAGTGCTGTCCATTTATGTCAATTATGTCGGAATAGTTCAAAATGTATGATTTGTTCGTATTACCAGAAACCGATTTGGCAACTTTTGATTTTCTTCAAGGCAGTGAAAACAGATGAAA
Source organism: Wyeomyia smithii (assembly GCF_029784165.1). Classification (NCBI taxonomy): domain Eukaryota; kingdom Metazoa; phylum Arthropoda; class Insecta; order Diptera; family Culicidae; genus Wyeomyia; species Wyeomyia smithii. The sequence goes on along the minus strand of NC_073696.1, from coordinate 84,843,761 downwards.
TCACATGCAGTTGAAATTTAGGAATTGTAGAAATTCATCTCATATATTTCTGCTTATTCAAGCTGGTTTTTGGAAATTTGAGGTGAACGTTTCAAAGATTAAAGTATTCTTAGTGTAGTGAGTGATTTTGTTTAGTGATTAAAATAAAAAATGGTCCGCTACTGATGAGAAAAACTTTGGTTGGCTGCTGAACGAGTCCCGTTGTAGCCGTACAGAACAATGTACGGATTTGGTTTTCTGAGGTAGGGTAATCGCTCCATTATTCATCTCAACAGGTTGGTGCACTTAAATTTCTACAAATTTTTGAAAATAAATCTATTTGCTTCTTTATTTTCTTAAGTGACTAGAAGTTTTACGTTGAAAATATGGTAAAATCAGACGATAAATTGATAAAAAAGGCGTGATGAGATGAATATAGGTACTGAGATGAATATGGGAGCGGTTCCCCTAGTTGATTGGATTAAATGAGTTTTCGAGTGCAGATGTCTGACTATTATATCAAATTTAGAGCTTTTAAGTGAGTTTTTGAGGATTTTACTTTATGAGACGATAGCTGCTAGCTTATCAATTTCATTAGATAACATTTGTGGCCAAACTTCTTAACGGTGAATTTGACTGCTTTTGATTGCTATCGATACTCAGCGTTCAAGTCCCATCAAGGGCTCTTAGGAGCAAGACTCTCCAGATGAACTGTCGTTACACATTAGTCACGTAATCGATGATTTGTGTACATGCTTGTATTGAAAGAATTTTTGCTTTCGGAGAACATTTTTTACGTGGAGTAAAATAAAATCTAGACTTCAATTTAAATGTACATTGAATACCTACTAATAAACTAATAATACGTAATCTTAAATTTTATCAATATTAATATTTGTTTATTGTGATGTGTCGCATGACCTACCAATGTGTATACCATGCGGTGAGATTATATACCTACCACCGGTTACAAGCAATGTTATCGTCTGCGAAAGGCGCCGTCGCTGCATGTCCTGAGTCGAACAGGAACGTAGTTTTTTTTTTGCTCAAGACAGCCTGGCACTGTAACAATATTATTCGCGGCGAAGTCGACACTCGGTAAATTTGGCGCGCATCAGCTTCCGGCTGGCGGTGTTGCTAGTCGGGAAAATGAGACCCGACTCGGTTCAAATCGGACGTCGCGAAACGTCGGTCTCGGTATACCGATGCGATAACTCGACCGAGCTGCTGGACTGCTGTGAGCAGGGAAAAGCTCATATAAGAATGGCTGGCTTGCGCTATCAGTTCATCATTTTACTGTCGGTTACTGTTGCTCGCGGTTGTCACAAGGAGGAAAAACAAACCGAGCGAGAAAGAGAGATTGTGAGACTGAGACTTAGACTTCCGGCCTGTGCTTTCGTGACACAGTGGGAGCACGTTCGGTCGCTGTTGGTGCTCCTTTTGTGTAAAGTCGTGCATCAACGCAAGCCGTCTGTGTTTGTCAAGTGGAAAAGTCAAACGGTTACCTCCGTCTGATATACTAAACTGAGAGGCCAAAACCGTTGCTGTTGTCTAAATTCATGATAACACAAGTCTCCAGGTGTTGTGAAAAAATTATAGATCCTCTACGTTCTTCGGAAGTCTGCACACCGGAAGTGATTTGAAACAGTGAAAGTGTCTAGTCCATTTTTCCACTGAGGATCCGAACCAATCAGATGAGCAAAAATGAATAAATATTTAATTGGAAGACTGTTAGTTTGCTTGTTGATCATGTTGGTTGCAGGTGTGCACGGTGCTAGCAGTTATTTCTATGACTCAGACGAACGATACCCAAACCCGCTGGATGGTGAGTTAACCTGATGCTATTTCGGCAAAGAAAATTCCTCGAAGCTGTTAGCGTTTCCTTATACAGGATGGGGTTGGATAACATATGGATATCTTATGACAGTCATATAAGGCAGCTGCCATGGTATGGCTTCTCTCATGAAGGCATTTGTTAGATTCACAGCCCATATCTGCAAATGATTTGCTGTATTGTGTGGTTTCTTATGATTGATTTAGTTTGATTCACGTGTTTATTACACTACCTATGAAATAACTTAAGGGTTCGGCATCTAAAGGGCGTCGTTTTTTTGTCAGTATATATTAGAAAAAATGTTCCAGCCAATGAATCTTTTAGCCTACATCCGTTGGTGTATTTTTTAACCGTGCACAAAATGTTATCTGCTGAAGTGAAAATTTAATTTGTTTTAAATTCTTCGACATATTTTGGGATTTTTTAAAATTATTAACTCATTAACATTACATATTTTATTTTGGAAATCAAATGATATTTATGTCTTTTTCTAATGTCAAGGCTGTTTACCTTATTATATTCCTTAGTTCAAATTGCCAAAGTAATCTTTTATTAAATCCTAAGGTAGCGTAGCAGAATTTTCAGCAAAAAGACATCATCCAACAGCGAAAGAATATTTATACAACCCTTGACCTTTAACGAGCATGGAATAAAGTTTATCTTTCATCCCCAAGGGTTCAGGTTATCATTCACTAGCACAATTCTCCCAACGTATACGGTTGGATGATTCGATAATCATATAACATTTTGAATGTACAGAATACAAAGTAAAAAAATTCATTCCCTTGCGGCGAACAATGTGTGTGCGATTGTATTCAAACTGGGTTCTATGAAAATCTTTTGCAGTCTGAATTTGTTTGGAAGCTAACGGGATTATTTAATGTAACTTTTTGAATGAATGGGAAAAATCACTCATTCGGAGAATCGTTTTCGCATTTGTTTTCATCGTATGGAATACTTTTGCTAGTTTTCAATTTCAATCAACAAAAATTCAGTTGGTCAATTAAAATTATATAGGAGAATCATTGAACATCATAAAAAAAGAACAACTATAGATCTGCCTGTCAATGATAAAAAGTGTACTCATGAAACAATAATGATTTTGCAATACAGAGAATTCTTTTTTCACGCGTTTGTTTTTTACGTGATTTTATTTTACATGATTTTTTTTACAAAATCGACGCGATTTTTTTTACACGATTTGTTCAAAATTACGCGACTTTTTTTAAGGCGATTCTTTTTTGCACGGACGCATCAATTGTGTAAAAAAAGTATCCAGTGTACTTGTTAAATATAAACTTTGTAAGTCATTAATTCCTAAAGGGCAGCCGCTCTATACGAAGAATATCAAACAGGTTTCTGAAGCATTTAAAATTGTTACTCTCGAAGATCAGTTTTGAGCGCTGATTAATTACAAACAAATGTTTTTTTCCATACTCTCATTCTAAATTTCCTGCATTCTGCCAATTAATCTTGCTAACTTACTGTTCCAAAAAAAAATTCGTAGTTACTAACATACGGATCGGCATTAGCAGCCTTAATAAGATAACCTAGGTTAGTCGCGTTATGGCCACCGACACCAATTGTTCCCTTAATATTTTACTAATCTTATACTTCGTTGGCTTCTTAATAGCTAGAAATATGTAGAAGTGAGAAAAATAAAACATTACTTTGACTTTGACAAACGTAACTAGAAAAAATGAAAGGATATAGGGTTCTAGCTATTCCTGTTAATTTTGGTGTCCCCAGCCACTAACATTTTTTCAGAGACTTATGTGAAATAAATATATGATTTAGAGAGTAAAACGATTAGGATTTAGTATTAAAGGTTTTTTTTCAGCTTCGAGGATAAATAGTTTTTCTATGTGATGTTGAACAGATGTTCAACAGAGTGAATGGCAAAATGGATACATATTTTATGTTGTTTTTTTTTTTTTGCAAATCTTAATTAAGGTGCTAAATTCAAGTAACAGGGAGGATATTACAGCTGTCTAGTTTTTTTTTGGAAAAACAACACCTTTGTAGCGTGTGAATTCGGTAGAGCCGATAACGTAGAAGCGTAACCGGACCGTATGGCATATTAGCCCATTTTTAAATTATAGGCAGACTCGGGTCTTACCAAAATACAACATCGTGGAGGTGGTGGAGACTTAGGTGAAGTAACTGATATAAATTGCGCTGTGCTACAAATGAAAAAATAGTGCAATAACTCCTGAAGTGCCCTTTTCTAAGTTGTAGGTATTGTTGAGTGTAACATTTGCTCATACTAGAAATTTCCCAAACAGTTCAGTTTATTATTGTCCTGAATTGGGGTTTCGCATGAAAATATCAATTTAAGAAAACCCTTGCAATATGATTTTATATTTCAGTTTTTAAAATACTCTCTTAAGCTCGCCACTTAAACCCTTGCAATATGATTTTATATTTCAGTTTTCAAAATACTCTCTTAAGCTCGCCACTGTCAGGGGACATCTTTTCGCAACATGAATACAAAATTACCGCGTCTATCTATTTCAATTAATCCCCAATCAGCTCGGTTACTTGCGTATCATTCGTTTGTAATCAGAATAGTGGTAAGTCCAAAGTCCACAGCTGAAGTCTTCGACATGTGTTTTTTGGGAGCTTGTTTCCCGCAGCTGGAGGCCGCCGATGGCGATGATATTCCATAGTGGGTAATAATGCCCCATGCAGGAAACCGAAGCTGACACGCTGACGTCGTTATCTGCCGGTTGGTCTTTTCTGTCAACCAAAGCTATAGATAGAATGTGCTACCACTATGTGGGTGGACTAGATTTAATAGGGGTTTACCCAATTTGCGTTGCAAAATATGTTTTTTACCGAGAAAATCATTTGCTGCTAGAATTTGGCAGGCAATTCGATTTGCATAAATTTCAGCACTGTTTGGGCAGCTGCTTCCTAGTTATTTAAATAATTAATTTATTAGTCACGTTTACAACCAAGCTCAGTAACCATTTATATTGCGAAAGACGAGTCTAATATATCTCTTAGATGCTTCCTTCTATTCATGGAAAATTGAAAACGGAGCAATTCAAACTAATTTGTGAATGATTTGATAATAATTATATATGTGAAAACTAGTTGTTTCGTTTGTCATTTTCGTACTGCAAAGCGCAAGACCTGGTATTCGTTCTATTTTTCCAAACCAACATTGCAATGTGATAGCGAATGTGTTCGTCGCCCTGCATCACAATAGTGATCTGCACTGGCGCTCGATTCGTGCCGCACGAAGAGCAAAATTTCATTATCACAAGTGCATATTGCTATGTCGCCCTCTAAGCTACGCCACCTACGGATCACTGCTGGCTACCTTCGTCGATATGTGATTGCCCTTCAGATTTTATGAAATACATATTCGAATTTCATGCAGGCACTTGTTCAAGCTGTGCCTGCAGTCGATTTTTCCTCTTATCCGCCAACGCTCTGGGGATAATCTGATGTCAGCGTTGACACCGGTTTCAAGCCAAGTTCGACGGTGACAGTATGACTTTTTGATATTTTTTCATTTTATTTGGCAATAGATATTCCCTCGAGTCTTTGAATGGTTCGATGCTCTGGCCACCCACACTGCACCATGCTGTTATAATGTATGCAATATCCGGCTGATGATGAGATGAATTTCTGTAGTTGATATTTATACATCAAAGAACAGGGGAATAATGACAACGCCTAGCATGCAGCAACAGGTGTCCTCGTGGGAGATGGCACACCATTGAAATATTTTTATAAATTACATGCCTCACTCTGATCTTCTGCGTATAATAATTATTATGATATGAATGGGCTTCTATCAAGTTTCTAGTTAAAATGAATATTGTTTATAGGTTGAATTGAATATTGTTCAATAACATTGGGACTTGATTTCCACAAGATCCATTTCATGAGGAAATGAAAACCTCATGAAACAAGGTGTTTGATTAAACCAAACTAATATTCGTTATTTTACACTAATTAAAATACCGCAATATTGCGCTAAGTCTGATCATGTTTAGATTGCGATTCTGATTTTTTTCGTGACACTACCAATCACCATGCGCTTCCATAATAATCACTTTTCATGATCAAAAAGACGGTAAGCCCCTTCAAGTGACGTCGGCTATGAGAAAACTGATGGAGGTAGAAATGGAATACGGCACGTGTACATACACATAAACTCTGCCTTACTCATTCTTCAAAGATCACTTGAAGAAGGAAGGTAACATATAGTTTTTACCAAAGCTATTCAAAGTTATAAACATTGTTGTAAAAAAAATTCTCAGAATTATGCGATACTCTTTAGTTTTTATTAAAACAATTATAACTGTTGGTTTTCTTTAGATAAAAATATAAATGAAAAGGAACTTTGCGCAGAAGATTTTTTCAACCAGAAGAAATCAAATAACTACGTTAGGAGGAAGAACTCCTCGAAATTGGTGCAGTTGTTGCAGTATCTTTCAAATGTGCCATTAAAACATTACATTCGGGAATTCGACCTTATTTGTTGTGGCCAAGAATAACTTAAGCGTAGTCTAAATCTTGCTTGATTCAAGAAGAATGCGTGTAAATTAGTCCTTCTGACACATTGAAATCGGTTAATTTAATAAGTACTTACAAATAAAAGAGGTATCTATCCATTGTGATAACTGCCTCAACCCTATTTTGATTGGTACTGTTATGTGGAAGTTCAAGTCTTCAAACAGAATACTTGGCTGTTAATGTTGGGTGAAAAACAATTATTTCCGTATTTTTTATATATAATTTTTGAAACGTTCAGCAATTCAAATGTTAGGGTCTATATTGCAGAATTAGATAAATCAATAGTATCAATAAAAGTTCAATTTAACTTTATTTTAATGTGTTATTATTCTCGTAATGAAAAATCAGAAGTGTTGTGTGCAAAACCACTGCCGTAAAGTTGACGCAGAACTACGTAAAGCTTTTTGTCACATTGCTTGCTTTATTGCGTTCGAAAATGAATGGTCGGCCTCTAGATACAATCCTAGTTCAGAAAATATTCATATTGGGTACTATTTGACCTTGTTTTCAACTCTGAATGTTCGAAATCTGCGTTCAAAACCTCATAACTAGAGACAGTGGTAATTCGCGGCAAAAAAGTTGAAAATTCGCGGGTGGCAAAATAAAAAATATTCAAAACTCGCGGTAATTTCGCGGCAACCTTTTTTTTTAGAAAACGCCAAATAAAGTGGTTTTCTTGGTAAAAACAATAAAAAACCAATATCGACAATTTCAATGATGGAAACGAAAACTTCGAATGTCTAGCTGTCTTACGAATATAAGAAATACCGTTAATCACAAAGAAATCTGTGAACAATCACCATTCGAAACAAATCGACCTATATTGCAGCCATTCAGGACTTCGGGTGCTGAAAAAAAAACGCTTGCAAAACAGATGGAAACTGCTTAAAATAGGTTCGGGGTGATTGGAATAGTGTCCCTCGATTGGTAACTTTAATTGATTATTGTTAAAGTTTGCTAACTTAGTTGTACAATCTGAAAACTAGTTCTGACAGAGAAAAAGATAGAGAACAAATTGATATACTTCTGTTTGAATTTCACCCAACACATTTCGAGTATTTCGTCTCAATACACAGGCTGTACCTAAAGCTGCTTAGAATATGTTCCCTACCCTACTTGTAAAAAGTATCTTTTTTGTACCGTCACATCATTTCAGCTCAGGGAAATAGAGACATTATAATATAAAACACATATATAACATTTAAAACTTTTTTCTTCAATTTTTAGATTAATTTTTTTATTTTTTTTTCAATTATTTTTTTAAATTTTTCAAAAATATTTTTTGAAATTTTTTAAAATTTGTAAAGTTTCTCAATTTTTTTATTTATTTCTATTTCTTTTATTTTTTTTTATTCATGAATCAATTAAGGCACATCCATTAATTAAGTTGCACAAAGCTAACTGTTTTCGACTTCCCTCCTTCTGTATAGATCTTCAAAATTTTTTGTATGGGTTGCTACGCTTTGTCAGATAGCTCCCCTTCCGTGCTATCAAGCGTTACGTATTATTAGGATGTTTCCTTACGACATATTAGCATTAAATAAGTCATGTTTGAAATTGTTTATTTTTTCCCTGCTAATCTACTAAACTGCTACAGGGTGTCGAAAACCTGGAAAAAACTGGAAAATCAAGGAATGTCAGAGAATTCGTTTTTCGCTCAGGGAAATCAGGGAAACCAATAAAATATTCAGGGAAAAAATTTTAACCGAGGCACGATTCTTTTTTAAACGATTCTTTAGCGCAAAAACTGATTTTTTTCAGCATGAAAGGCTATTTTGGGACCACTACGATTCGGTTCCATATCCGATTGATTACTTTTTTCACTGGGATTCCGGAGTTGTGTTAATCTAAGTTGCACTTTTTTGTGCGGAATGCTTAAAAATATCAGAGAAATTAATATGATATTTCAGGGAATATCACGGAAAATCAGGGAATTTCATCTTGAAAAATTTTTTGCCACTCTGTACTAATTGAAACATATATAATCGAGTCCGACCTGTATTCGGTCGGGAGCAAAGCTGTAAACCGGAAGCAAAAGTATTTAAAATGGAGCCTGAAGTCGATTGTTGGCTTCTATACATCTTCACGATTACGGGAATACCCATATTGGGTGGAATTTTTGTCGCTTTCGGCTGTTTTTCAGGCACCGGAAGTCGCCCTTTTGGATTTCAAAATAGCATGTGGAGTAGGGTGTCCCAAAAAAAATCGATGTTGAAAAAGTCAAGGTGCTCAGCCCTAAATTGAAAGATAATGTTTTTATAGCGTTTTTGTAGAACATTTCGACTTTCTAAAAAATTGTTTTCAGGTTGCCCAAACGTGATTTATGAAAAATGACTTTTTTCAGCTACAAACCCACTCTTTTGCACTTTTTTCAATTCTGTTCGATTCCTAAATTTTTCCATATATTTTTTTATTTTTGTGGGGTTGTTTTTGAATATTTTGCATGATTTGGTTCAGCATTTCATTCAGTTTTATGACTCCCAGAGCCTATTAAACATCACAAAAAAAAATTTTTTTCTAATAATTTTTAGATAAAACCCTACAAAACACAAATAAAAAAAATTGTGGTCAAGAACTGAAATTTTCATTGCGAAGCGGGATTTACGACGAAAGTTTACATGCAAAAAGATACCTGATATCTTATCAGGGAGCTGAGATATTGGCATTTTTATATGTGATGGAAAACTATGCATTTTAACAAATATGTTGAATAACTGTTTTATTTTGGGAGATAAAAAACAACAATGTTTAGAAAACAAATGCATTTTCAGATGTCTGATAACTTAGTAGAAGGTTTAAAAATTCGGAAAAATTTTTGAGAAAAGTTAGAACGGAAATTGTGATTTTTAGTGCCTTCTCTTTGAAAACTCAATGGTGCTCGTAATATATAAGAGATAGAAACATGATGTCTTCGATAAAGTTTCTTGTTTTAATATAACCTAAAACTTTGTCGAAGACACCGTGCGTCTATCTTATTTTGATTAAAAAGTAATTTTTTTATCTCATTCATAGGTGGATTGATCACCCATCTTTCTACATTAAAAGATGCATTTTTAAATATCCTGAAACTCCTCCGAACATACCTTATGGCTATAATCATCATTTGAATCACAATTTAGGAAATTATACGCACAAACGGCAAAATAAAACACTGTGCAATGGAGATATTGAGCTTTAGTGGCATTTTTGACAAAATGCATAGTTTTCCATCACATGTAAAAACGCCAATATCTCAGCCCCACGATAAGATATCAAGGATCTTTTTTCATGTAAATTTTCGTCTTGAGTCCCGCTTTGCAGAAAAAATTTCAGTTTTTTAAAATTTTTTATATTTGTTTTGAAGGGCTTTATCTGAAAATTATAAGAAAAATTCACTTTTTTGTGATGTTCAATGAGCTCTGTGAGTCAAATAATTGAATGCGATGCTGAACCAAACCATGCAAAATATTCAAAAACAATCCCACAAAAATAGAAAAATTTAGGAATCGAACAGAGTTGAAAAAAGTGCAAAAGAGTGGGTTTGTAGCTGAAAAAAGTCATTTTTTCATAAATCACGTTTGGGCAACCTGAAAATATTTTTTTAGAAAGTCGAAATGTTCTACAAAAATGCTATAAATAACCTTATCTTTCAATTTAGGGCTGAGCACCTTGACTTTTTCAACATCGATTTTTCTTGGGACAGCCTAATGTGGAGTTTATTTCTGCCATTTTTCAAAAAGCAGAAGTTTTCATCTTGAATTCAGTAATGCCGTCTGTAGTCGATATTTGGCTGCTGTGCATCATTAATTTTAGGCTGTTTCCAGGAAAATTGGTGAAAATATCTATTTCATATACATGGGGGACCCCACTCCCCTTCCAGATTATAATGGGGTGTAAAACCATTATAGAAAAATTTCTTACTCCTAAAAACTCCCACATATTGATTTTGGTTCCATTTGCTTGATCAGCTCCTGAGTTACATAGAAATTTGTATTTAATCTTTATAGGAGCCCTCCTCTCCAGAAGAGGGAAGGGTGTCGAACAACAATAAAAATTATGTCTTTCTTATAAAAACCTTCACATACAAAGTTTGGCTCCATTTGCCTAATTAGTTCTAGAGTTTTGCAGAAGTTTGTGTTCCAATTGTATGAGACCACTATGTTAAAAATTTTTACTCTTCCAAAAAAAGGAGAGGTGTCCAATCACCACAGAAATATTTTTTTGTTTTTAAAAACTTCCACATGCCAAATTTTGTTTCATTTGCTCATTCGCACACTCATTGCGCTCAGTGAGTTAATTTTACGTCAACGAGAACGGTACCTACACATTTTGACAACCAACAGGCACAATGAGAAAGAGCGAAAACGAAATGACTATGAAAGATATTACCAAGTGGGAAATATTTCAAGAGAGGGTGAACGGAGCAACACTTTGTGCTGCTTTTTGTGACACATTGTGTGAGAACAAAGAGCTTCAGTTTGAGCAGTTTGCGTTGCTTTGCGAGTCGAAAAAATAGCAAAGAAAAGGAACCAAGAAAGGACCATATACAGTTTTGAGAATTCATTTAAACACGATTCTCAATGGCGTGGACGTGTTTCTTAGGACATATTACGCACGTCCAGACATGTCCCGGTATTCATATACAAGCGCTACATGCATTCACTACTGATACCGTTCATTAGGGTGGTAATGACTTGTATGGAAAAAATTGTTCTTCGTCGCATTTAGAAGTTCGTTCAGTCGTTTAACCGATCGATTTTTCGATTTTTTTTTTGATAACACCAATTCTCGATGTTTCATGAATTTTTAGGACATTTGGCATCAGAATTTTTTGATATTCACAAATTTATGAACTACTTGTGCTTTTTTTTTCATTAGTTACAAAATAATGCTTTCATGTTCCCGAAATCAGATTAAGCTGCAGTTTAGTATGGGACGTTTTTTCGAAGACGAAACTATTGAGCCCTACTTCTAAACGAAATTTGAAAAGTCGATTTCTATTGCCACCCTACTGTTCATGTACGAGACATATTGCGGCTATCTCCGGGAAAAAAACCATTTTTAGTTTTGACAAAACCCATTGAGCGGCATTGAAAATTAGGTAGCTCCTAAATTATTTCAGTAGGAGTCAAATGAAGTGCAAAATCAAAAAAAAATTTAATACTATAGTCGTTCGTTTGTCAAATCCAATAATCATTGCCCCAAGCAACACACAAAGTAAGACACAATGTGTGGTGTCGCACATTTTGGCAAATGCACAAAGTGTACTCAGTCGCATTTTTTCGGTGCAAAAGAAAGGAGAATAGAGCGAATGGGGAGAAGAGAATACAAACGAAATATCGGGAGTGGCACGCACGGTTTGATGGCAAATGTGTTGTGTACAAATTTGTGTGGTGCTGTCTGCACTGAGGTGAATTCCAGCCCTGGTTATGCAGAAACTTGTGTTTCGGTTGTATGTGAGCCCTCCATTCCAGAAAAAGGAGAGTTGTCAAACTGTCGCAGAATATTTCTTTCTCCTAAAAACCTCTACATGCCAAATTTGGTTTCATTTGCTTGATTAGTTCTTGAGTTATGTAGTAGTTTGTGTTTAATTTGTATCGGAATCCTCTCTTTCAGGGGTCCAAAATATCATAAGAACCTTTCCAAAGACACCTACATACAAATTTTCTCGTCGATCGGTTCAGTAGTTTCCAAATCTATATGGATCGGACAGACAGACAAACATACAGAAAGGGCTGATACTGAAATATTTTTGAACGTTTAGAAGAAGAAGATTTATTTATTGCAAACTCTGTGGTCTCATAAAATTTGGGAAATTTCCAAGAGCGTTGTCCTACGTCAAAAGAGAAGTTTGCTTGGAGCGATGCAATCACTCGCGAATGCAACAATATAAATGATGTAACAAACAGCTTTCAAAACAATTTTTCTATCCTGAAAACTATAAGAAGCGACAAATTACTTGGACACGGTCTGTTTTGCCTATCAGGATTCCAACTTAGGGTCCGTGGTAGACTATCAGTAATTGGTACCACACTGTGTGACAATGTGAGCCGGTAAAAAATTAGCAAAAATAAAACAGAGTAAAATAGGGCGTTCAGGGAATCCAGGAGTCCATTTTCAATTCTCCTCGAAATATAATGTTTTTTTTTGTTTATATTGTTAATTGTATTGAATATACCTTAAATCTGTTAGTGGTTGATTCATGTTCGCTGGTAGGTCAGTTATGAATAGTTTTATAGTATTATTTTATCCTACGCACTGCGTAGAGATGCAAATAGGACAAGATGTTGTTGTACATGTTGTACATAGTCATTCCATAAACATAGACATGTTATCACCAATATTTATTTCTTTCTCTAGTGGATATTCAACACTTGGGCGTCGCACACAAATTACGTAACGCTAGGAACCTAGATTTCAGACCCCCTCCCCCCCCCCCTTCGTAACGATAAGTAACGTTCGATATGACTCCCCCTCCTAAAATTACGTAACGCTGGACAACCTGCCCCCCCCTCCAAATTTGCAATTTCGAGCAAACATCACAGTTACGTAACGATCCCAACCACCCCCTCTCCCCCTATGTAACAATAAGTAATGCAGACTTAACCCCCCTCCCCCCTTCATGCGTTACGTAATTTGTGTACGACGCCTGGACAATGTGGAAATCACTACGCTCGCATAACATGTTTACACTATGTACCATCGTAATGTCTTGGAGTGGTCTTACGTGTTCTTTTTTGCTGCTAGCATTAATGGTCAGTGTGCAAATATCTATGATGTAATATGTTCGAACAAAGATTATGAATACCTACATTGTGTTTGTGCAACAGCAATCACTTCGAACTCAGTAATGATGAGGCTGTTTCAGTTTGAAGAATATTAATAATATTTATTCAAAATCAAATTAAACAAAGGTTCAGAGGCACTGTAATTTGATTTATCCCTTTGTTGTTAGTACATTACCAGAAACTTTCAACTCTAAAAGTTTACACATGTTCAGGTATAGTTTTCGATACGCATTGTATCAATGTACGCTAATAATTTAGGTGGATCTTTTCAAGTGTGCTGTTCAACTCACTAAAACTTGATTTTCGTGAAAACGTAGGAACAACCGATATCAAACCAGCTGCTGCCTATCGATTTCCACTAGAAGTTTTGTATATGAAATTATCACTACCCATCATATCGATGGAACGGTATCTGAAACGCAAGCGACACCGCGTATCAAGCTCGTACCCACTCATCGCACTGTTGTCAGATAGGAAATTGAACGGTATAAAGGATTTCCTGTCTTTTTTGCATAACTTGGCTCGACAGCTGCACGGTTGGCACTTTGACTAAGATCCTATCTTTCCCAAGCGACACGCAAACGATGTACCTCAAAATTTGTTTCCCTTAGCTCAACAAGTTTGAGATTTAATTTGAAACTCGTTATAAAGAGATCATGCTGCTCCATTTTTCAACAGGAAAAATATTTAGGAAATTGTCAACCCCCGCGTTATTGTGTTCATATTTATGCCATACATAATCTTGTTTGTGAATACGATCGAGTTGATTCGATTTGGCTAGATTCGGCAGCCATCCGCGGGAGAAAAAAGCGATTGGCTTTTTCACTGACGCGCTTCTAGCAAGGAATGCTCTTGTTATTGAGTTTATGTTTTGTAATCCAGTGATTTTATAACCTAAATTTAAATACTGTGTCCGCTTCGTAGTTTTTATTGTATCGTATTGATTTCCAAAAACGAAAGCAATCTTATCCTAACAAGTATTTTTTATTTACAGTTTTGTATGTTAATGTATTTGATCAATTGATTTGTACTCATTTTGCTTGCCATTCGAAGTTATTGTATCCGCTGTAATAAGAACTGGTTGTTGACTAGAGAACGCCTCTTATAAAATATTTTTTAAAGCATAGGTTGTCTCATCAATAACGGCAAACGCCATTAACACTCAAAATAGAAACCCGTAGTATCTGTCAGTTGTAAGCTTATCTATATTGATGAGGTACTTTTACTATGGCAATCATTAAATGACGTCAATATGATGAGTAAACTTCAGAGCCATACCAGTGGTAGCGAAAGTTGATTTCAGTCGAATGTAAACTCTCCACAGCACAACAATGAAAAAGTTTGATTACGTTCGTTGTCCCCTAAATTGCGGTTACTTTGCCGGTGCTGACAACAATGATTTGACGACGTCATGTGGAATGGAGTCTGGCAACAAATTTTCGGTCCTTCACATTAAATCACCCCCCACTTGAACCCACATCAACGAAACATATTGCAGGATCGCATCTCGAAGCTAGGATGTGATTGATTGATGCCTCCTATCAAGTTCCGGCCGAATGATATTCGAATTAATTGTGAGGAGTTTATCATTTATAATTCATTCATATAGTTGGAAAGTTTTCCTTTTGAGTAGTGAGTGCAAACCGTTTTATAAATACAAATGCTGCTGGCTTTGCAAAGCTGTCTTATCGTTGATCAAAAAGACTACGGTCAACTCAATTTACTTGTTACTAACTAGTGAGACCTTCCAGTCCAAAAAAGTATTTTGTACTTACCTACGCGAAAAAAAGCATTCTTACTTGGTGCTAATGTGAATATGGTGTAAAAGTTGAAACATTTAATATTGTTGCGTTAACAATCACAACGCATTACATCATAATTACGATACAACTTGAAAAGAAAAGTTTCAAAGGAAATCAATCATTTTCGGCCTCAAAGCCTTCTATTTGTGCAAAGCTGAACGAAGCCGCTTAATCATCATTAACCCACTAAAGTACACCGGCAGCAATGTTAGAAAGGAAAAGTTTTCGATTCACTTTTCCGAAAAGGTTAGCGGCACACTTGGCTGTGGCACTTTATGGATAAATTGTTTCTACAACGCTGGCCAATGAGATGGGATTGAACACGAATCGGCGGAAAATTGGTCACTTTGTTGTCCGTGCTCAAATATTTTCTTCTTAAGGGACCAACACAACCCTCGTTGGACGTGGTCTTGGGTGTGATACCTACTGTTTAATTGCCACTGATTCTTGTCGTTAAGCTGTTTACTTTTCTTCATTTGTAGAAGTACAAAGCACAGGATTAATGGCAGAAAATTTATTTACCATTCGCAAAGCTTTGTTGTTAAATTCAATGTGTGATTTCAGCTTCGCGTATACTGTTTACTTTGATGCTCTGAATGATGCTGACGGAATAGACAAATGAATTTTCAAACAATCCTTGCGATGTGATAGGAAAATGGCCAGACGGTTTCAATTACGAAGTAAATGAACATGAATCTTGGAAAACCTTAAAGTTCATGAGCAACTTCTTCCCTGTGCCTGCGTGCCCGGTGTTTTATTCCGCGGATTTCATCATGCTGAGTGTGAGCACCAATAACGTTATGTAAATGAAGCGAAAATTGAATATCAACTTTTTCGATACTCTATTAAAACTTGTTTACCTATTTCTGAGTGTTTACTCCATGCGAAGAGCAAAATTTAGCTCTCGCAGGCCTAACATTCAGCGACTGCCTCAGGTCAAATGTGTAATAGCGAATATATTGGTTTGTGACTGTTACCACACAAATGGTGATATACTTTCACACTACCAATATTGAGTCTTAAGTTCAATAGGGGCCTTCACATCGAGCTCGTATACAAATAATCAGCCGTAAACTGTGTATCTTCCATTACTCGTCAATGGAGGTGAGTATTTTTACGGCTGGGTATTTGTATACGAGCTCGACATGAATACCCATAATGTAACTCCTCTCATTCATAAACTGAGTATTGATAAGTTTTAAAAATAATTCCTGTTGTTTTCGAACAGAATGACCACTGTTTGCTCGATTCACACTCCATCGAATAGCGTGTGAAAGTGTCATTTGTTCCAAGCAATGTTTCAGAGTGCAGAAATGGAAACAAAGAATAACTATGACTATCGCTAGCATATAACTACGTACATTATGCTCCGACTCGTGTCATAAAATCGGCCCTAAAATATCTAGTGTTAAATGATCTGCAAAAATTGAAATCGAGGTATTTCGTAATCGAGCAAAACAAAAAAAAAAAGGGCTGAGGTGTCATCGATTATAGATAAATGTTTACGAATTTTGCTTTTGCTTTCATCTATTTACACCCCATATGTGTATTGTATAGAGCGATGTAGGGCAAAGGTTCGACTAAATTGTTTTGACATGAATATTAAAAACCTAAATTAATCCACCTAGCGGTCAGACCCAGCCTTTCTCATTCAGAACAGATTTACATGAACGCTTCATCCAATAAATGTATATTCACTCTTTAGGTTCTAAAATATTGATGTTGTAATCTATACATATAAAAATGCAGTCCGGTCTGTCTGTCTGTCTGATCCATATAGGCTCGTAAACTACCCAACCGATCGACGTGAAAATTTGTATGTAGGGGTTTTTGGTGCCGATAAAGGTTCCTATGATAGTTTGAGACCCCTCCCTCTTCTGGAAGGGAGGGGTCCCATACAAATGAAACATAAATTTCTGCACAACTCAAGAACAAACCAAGCAATTGAAACCGAATTTGGCATGTGGATGTTTTAAGGGGTAACTAATATGTCCATAATAGTTAGATGAAACACAAATTTGTGCACATCTCGAGAACTAATCTACCAAATGGAACAAAATTTGGCAGGTAAATGTTTTTAGTGGTAACAAATATGTACATAATGGTTTGACACCCGACTCCCTCTTCTATAAGGGAGGGATCCCATGAAAATGAAACACAAATTTCGCACAGCTCAAGAACCAATCAAGAAAATACAAACAAATTTGGTATGTGATTGTTTGTATAGGTAACAAATATGTCCATAATGGTTTACGCCCCACCCTCTTCTGGAAGTACATGTTCCTTCACAAATTTCTGCACATCTCGCGAACCAATCAACTAAATGGAACCATATTGGCGGGTGAATGTTTTTAGTGGTAACAAATATGTTCCATAATCGACCTCAGACAACATTTTGGATTGTAAGATGGCAACTTCCGGTTTCTGGAAAACAGCCAAAAATGGCCGATTTCCACCCAATATAATAATATCCGGATCTAGCATTATACACCGGAGCTATAATCGACCACAGATAGCATTTTCAATTCTAAGATGGCGACTTCCGGTTCCTGAAAACAGCTGAAAACGACCAAATACCACCCAATATGAGTCTTTCTTTAACCAGTATGCCGTTCAAAATCCAGAAATTGTCTCCAAATGCCATTATAAAATCCAAAATGGCGACTTCCGGTGTCGGAAAAACAGCGCAAACGACCAAATACCACCCAATATGGGTATTTCCGGAACCGTAATGATGCACTGGAGCCACAAATCGACTCCAGACAACATTTTGAATTGTAAGATGGCAAATTCCGGTTTCTGGAAAACAGCCTGAAATGGACGATTCCCATTAAATATGAGTATTTCTGGAACCAGAAAAATGCGCAGAAGCTAAAAATTGATCACAGACACAGTCTTGAATTTCAAGATGGTAACTTCCGGTGTCTGGCAAACAGCCGGAAATGACCAAATACCATTCAATATGAATGTTTTCGGAACCAGTATTACGCCCAGATGACAGAAATTGATTTCACAGGCAATTTTAAAGTCCAAAATGACGACTTTCAGTTTCTGGAAAACAGTCCAAAGTGACCAAATATCACCCAATATGAGTTTTTCTTTAACCAGTATCCTAAATACTATTTTGAAATACAAGATGGCGACTACCGGTTTGTGAAAAACAGCCTAAAATACTATCCAATATGAGTATCTCTGGAACCAGAACGATGCAAGGAGCTAACAATTGTCCTCAGGCACCACTTTGAATTGCCAAATGGCAACTTCTAGGCAACAGTGGGAAATGACCGAATAATACTCAATATGGATATTTCCGTAAACGTGATGATGCATAGAAACCAAACATTGACCCTGGACACCATTTTGAATTTAAAGACGACCACTTTAATTTTTGGAATACAACCTAAATAACTAAATACCCCCCAATATGGGTATTTCCGGTGTCAAATTGATGCCAGAAAATCTGCTGAAAATGGCCGAATACCACTCAATATAAATATATTTAGAGTTAAAGCGATGTACACAAGCCAACAGTCGAGGATGTTGTCATTTCGATTAAAACCAATCATTTCAAACGAGTTGTTATTTGACTTTGATCATATCCTATGGCCGATTGGTTAAGCAGTTGCAGACTTTAAACACATCGCAAGGAATCAATGAATTTGAAACGTTCAAATAGTACGATACCACACTTAACCCTCTTGTACCCAAATTAATTTTTAGACGGACTTCGAAAAAATCACTATAAAGCCTTATAAACATTTTTTAAGTCCTTATTGAAGCTTTTTAGAGGTTTGACTGAAGACCGTCTAGAGGCGGCACTGGGCACTAGAGGGTTAAATTATGTTAAGGCCACATATATCGATCAAAGCAGGTATAGTTTTAAATAGTCTTTGAATTTCTTTTCTTTCCATAACTTTTGAGCCACATATCAAATTGTTATGAAGTTTGTTATTTGTGAGTTTGAGAGATGACTCGTTCGTATGACACTAGTAATGTTCAAATAAGTCATGTACTCTTTGAGATAATAGACTTTCGTTGTATTGTTAACAATTTAATACATAACAGTTGCTTAACCCTCTAGTGCCCAATGCCGCCTCTAGGCGGTCTTCAGTCGAACCTCTAAAAAGCTTCAATAAGAACTTAAAAAATGTTTATGAGGCCTAATAGTGATTTTTTCGAAGTCCGTCTAGTAATTAATTTGGGTACTAGAGGGTTAAGTTCGATTATAATCAAATGAAATGGGAACGTATAGGGCAGCCAAACTTTGAAACCACGTGTTCAATCATAATTCATCAGTTAACCCTTAACTAGCCCGCTCATCTGATATCAATATTGATCAAATCGGTTGTGTAGTTTCTGAGATAATGAAGTTTCGTGATTTTCACAAGTCGGTACATTACAGATGAAGTTACAGTTCGATTACAGTAAAATTCAATAGGGTCTTCTGAGGCAGCTAGACCATTCATTCGACACTAATTTTGTGGAAATCGGGTTAGCCATCTCTGAGAAAAGTGAGTGAGTCCAAGTAGTCATCGGAATATGTACCTTTGCATAGCTGGATTTCACATTTTTGAACATAACAGGCAAACTAATAGTCCGATTGCAAAACAAATCAATAGGGTCTTATGGGGCAACTAGACCTTCCATTTGACACTGATTTTATAAAAATCGGTTCAGCCATCTCTGAGAAACATGAGTGAGATTAAACAGTCTTCAGAACACGTTTCTTTTCGTAACTTTTGAACAACATATTCAATCTTTATAAAATTCAAAACTTAAGGGTTTTCCAGGTAGCCCGTTCTTTTGAGACCAATTTTGTTCAAATCGGTTGTGTAGTTTTTGAGATAATGATGTTTTATGATTTTTACTATTTGATACATAACCTCTAAACTAAAAATCCGATTACAATGAAATTGAATTCCGTCTTATGGGACAACAAGACCTTTCATTTGCAATTGATTTCATGAAAATCGGTCCAGCCATCTCTGAGAAAAGTGAGTGAGAATAAAAATCTGCACATACACACACACACACATACACACACATACACACACATACATACACACACACACACACACACACACACACACACACAAACAGAAAATGCTCAGCTCGTCGAACTGAGTCGAGTGATATATGCCATTCGGCCCTTTGGAGCACTTTTATATTTTCGGTTTTGCAAGTGATTGCTATACCTTTTTAGGAGAAAGGCAAAAAATGATCGAAGTTATTAATCCGTTTCGGCATTCGTCTCTATGCAATTTAAGATTCGATCTTAGGAGACGCATTTATTTTGCATCCAAACTGTGGATTTGGATTGAGTTTTCAGCATTTGCTGTTGCATGTACAATACCCTCTTGGCAACAAGTACGATAAGTAAAACTAAATAGTTGTCAACTGTGAATTAGAACATTCTCTGTCTCTAGTTGAGAATAATTAATTCAATTCTATCTTAGGTGAAATTTTGTTATTCTACTGTTAGCGTTTATACCTGCTTTAAAAATATTGAGCTTTACCTTAATTGGACGCTTCTAAGCTCCACCTCTTTACTTTTGTTAGGCTGTAGGTGTGTATGATCTGTAGCTAGTTATTCTCTGGCAGTTTTAGTAAATATTCAGAATTTAAAACGATTGAAATACCTGCTCTTTCCGGTAGCAAATACCTTGTGCAAACTTTTGATGAATTATGCAATTAGTTTGGTTTTTGGAAATATCGCTGGAAATTTTCCAACAATACAAATGCGTCATGTTGATAAAAGAGTATTCTTGTTGAACGATATTTCCACGATTTTTAAGTTTATTTTATGACAGGGTACAAAATCTATCTATACATATAAAAAAGGAGTTCTGTTTGTCTGATCCATATAGACTTAAAAATGACTGAACCGTTTGGCTTTTGTGTATAGGGGTTTTTTGGGCCGGGGAAGGTTCTAATGATAGTTTGAGATCCCTCCCTTCTCTGGAAGGGAGGATTTCCATACAAATGAAACACGAATTTCTGCATAACTCGAGAACTAATCGAACAAATGGAACCAAATTTGGTATGTGAATGTTATAGGAAGCAGAAGATATATCTTTGATAGTTTGACATCTTTTCCTGCTCTAAAAAGGAGGGATCCCATACAAACGAAACACAAATATCTGTATAACTCGAGATTTAATCAAGTAAAAGGAACCAAATTTGACATGTGGCTCGTTTTGGGACAAGATATGTTTCTATGATGATATGACACCTCTCCCTGTTCTAAAAGGGAGAGCTCCAATACACACGAAACACAAATATCTGTATAACTTGATTGAGGCTTTTTGAAGGTTTAACTGGAGACCGTTCAAAGGCGGCACTGAGCACTAGAGGGTTACTGGCTTAACACCCCTTCCGACTCAGGAGCGGAGAGTTGATCCCTCACAAATAAAACACATATTTCAACCAATTTTTCCGGAAAAACCTAAATTAATCCACCTAGCGGTCAGACCCAGCCTTTCTCATTCAAACTTTTATTTGCAAAAATAGATTCACATGAACGCTTCAATCCAATAAATGTATATTCACTCTTTAGGTTCTAAAATATTGATGTTGTAATCTATACATATAAAAATGTAGTCCGGTCTGTCAGTCTGTTTGATCCATATAGGCTCGAAAACTACCGAACCGATCGACGTGAAACTTTGTATGTAGGGGTTTTTGGTCCCGATAAAGGTTCCTATGCTAGTTTGAGACCCCTCCCTCTTCTGAAAAGGAGGGGTCCAATACAAATGAAACATACATTTCTGTACAACTCAAGAACAAACCAAGCAAATGAAACCGAATTTGGCATGTGGATGTTTTAAAGGGTAATAAATATGTCCATAATGCTTCGACGCCCCTCCCTCTTATGGAAGCACATGTGTCTGCACAAATTTCTGCACATTTCGCGAACTAATCAACTAAATGGAACCATATTTGGCAGGTGATTGTTTTTAGTGGTAACAAATGATACACAGCTGCTGAAATCGACCACAGACCCCATTTTGGACTCCAGGTTGGCGACCTCCGGTTCCTGGGAAACAGCTGAACATGATCGAATTACACCCAATATGGGTGTTTCTTCAACCAGAATGACGCTCAGAGGCCAGAAATTATTTTAAATACCATTTTGAAATCCAAGATGGCGACTTCCGGTTTGTGAAAAACAGCCTAAAATAACCAAATACCATCCAATATGAGTATCTCTGGAACTAGATTGATGCAATGAGCTAACAATTGACCTCAGGCACCATTTTGAATCGCTAAATGGCAACTTATAGGAAACAGTCGAAAATGACCAAATAATACTCAACATGGATATTTCCGTAATCGAGATGATGCATAGAAACCAAACATTGACCCTTGACACCATTTTGAATTTGAAGACGACCGAAAGGTCTATCATTCCTCTTTAAAACGATGTGTTGGTTGCAGGGGGTTCAATAACAAATCAAGAGAAATAAATCAATAAAAAGATCAAGAATTGCTCAAAAATCAATTTTTGTAAAAACCGTTTAACCGATTAGTACCCGAGGGGTCCATCAATATGAGCTAACCAAAGTGGTTTTCTCATTTTTTCACTATTTTCAATCATTTAGACACAAAAATATCTTTTTTAAAGACCTCATGTCATCAGTGGGACGGTTTCAGTGAGAATTGCTCATATATATATTTCAACCAATTTTTGTGGACTCCAATTTTTGATCGGGATGATGCACAGGAGCTGAAAATCGACTGAAGACACTATTTTCAAATTTATGATGAAAACTTCCGCTCTCTAGAAAACAGCCGAACATGACCATGACTCAATATGAATGTTTTCGGAACCAGAATGACGCTCATACAAATGCATACATCCAATATAAATATTTCCGGAATTAAAATGACGCACAGAGGCCAAATTGACTTCACATGCCATTTTGAAATACAAGGTGACGACTTCCAGTTTCTAATAAACATCCAAAAGTAATCAAACATCCAATATAGGTATTTCCGGAACCTGAATAATGCATCGAAGCAAAAAATCGACCACACACAATATTTTGAATTCAAAGACCGCGACTTCCGGTTTCTGAAAAACAGTGAAAGGTGACCAAGTACCACCAATATGGGTAATGCCGTAATAGTGATGATGCACAGAAACCCATAACCGACCTCAGACACCATTTTGAATTTTATGATGGTGACTTTCGTTTTCTGGAAATGGCCGAATCTTACCTAACATGGGTATCTCCAGGACGCGAATGATTCTCAGAGGCCAGAAATTGGCTCCACATATCATTTTGAAATCCAAGACGACGACTTCCGGTTTCTGGAAAACAACTAAAAATGACCGAATACCAACCAATGGTGATGTACAGGAGCCAAACGGCGAGGATGTTCTCATTCCGATAGAACCTATCTTTTCAAACGATTTGTTCTTTGAGTTTGATCGTAACTAATATCCGATTCGTCATGCATTTGCAGACTATAAACAAATCGCAACGAATCAATCAATTTAAAATGTTTAAAATTATTTAAATAAAGAAAAAAAGGGGCAGGACTAAGTTTCCCGGGTCAGCTAGTTTATCTATATAATTTTTAAGTACTGTTCATCTATATTTCATAAAGTTCTGAAATTACAAAATGACCGCTAGCTACTAGATATTACAACATCGATTAGTTTAGAATCTTTGAAATGTTATCTACTGCACCAACCATTTTGATATCAAGTCACTTAGAGCAAGCCCACCAGTGGCTAAATTGAAGTTTCTGAAGCTAGTTTGGCAACTCCCACCATAACGCGGCAACCGCACCGGGCGTTGCTATGTTGATTTGGGAAATAGCAATCCTTACCTCGGGTAGTAGCGAGTTATTAAATTTGGCAACGCGATAGCAACGTGCCTCATCGTTGCTATTTGATAAACAATGTCAAACTGTTGTTTGTTTTGTTATGCTCGATAGTAAATGTTCGTAACAATATTATGAAAATAATGAGGGTTCCGAACATAATTGGCCTTGGTTTAACACGTCGTAGGACGCAAGTAACGACGTGAACCAGTGAGCCACTTCATTTTAAGTTCGATTGAGCTGAAATTTTGCACAAAGTGTTTTTTTTTCGGGCGGGTAAACATTTATAGTTGTTTTTTTTTTTTTGAAATTCGAGATGACCATTTTGGTTGGCACTCTAATCTACACGAACCATAAAGCTCAAGTCCTCACAAGATTGGTCAACCATGTCATTATTTCAATAAACCTGGAAGGTTTGAGCGAATTGCTCGGGAGTATTACCGACTATTGCTGCTGACTCTTGAAGGCATGTTAGTCGCAATTTTTCCGTTGCGTCCGGTTGTTGAATAAAAAACCATTTTTCGCATCTACAGCTGTTTTAATCTTCGAAAACAACGTAAGACGAATTCGAAAGTGGCGTCGGTCATTGGTCATCGGTAAAGACCGGTGTTTCCGAAAAAAAAAAACATTGTTAAAACGCCGGATGGCAACTTTCTCAGCATAGCGGTCAATATTTTACCGTTTTCCAGGCTGAGAGCTACCCCGAATCTTTACAAAAATCCTTTCCATACTCGCGTATAAAAACATTTGTTCCGCGAAATAATTTTCTTCGTCACTAGAATCAACCAAATACTCGAGAACAATTTCCGCGTTTTTTTGGCTGCAAATTTGCAAATATTAATAGCAAATTGTAGGAATCGAGACAGCACAATGTACAAAATACAATTAATGACAGTTCGCCAATTTTAAGTATAATAGTTATTGAAGGCAACGTTGGGGAACGTGCCACGGTCTAACGCAATTACACTAATTAAACATACAAGGATAAAAAAATCCATGCACGCACAAACGGAGAAACCTGCAACAAAATTGTGTTGTCGATAATTTGGGAAAACGGAAACAAAGTTAAAACAGAGTTGCTTGAAATAAAGAGGACATTTTATGAAGCAGAAAGAACGCAGATCATTCTGGAAACAATTGACGGATAGATAAATTGGTTAGGCGTCGTACATAAATTACGTAACGCTAAAAATCAGACCCCCTCCCCCCTATGTAACGATAGGTAACATTCGATATGACTCCCCCCTAAAATTACGTAACGCTGAACAGCCTGACCCCCCTCCCCCCTACGTAACAATTAGTATTGCAGTCTCAACCCACCTTCCCTCACCCCTTCATGCGTTACGTAATTTGTGTACGACGCCTTATTACTAGATGCGCAGAAATTCTGGGAAATACGACACACACAAACATTTTGCTAACGCTAGCTAGTGACGGTCTTTAGGAATTGGCAACTGCCGGCGGTAAAAAGAAATAGATGAATTGGTAATCCCCAATAGCAACGACCGGTGCGAACATATAAACTAGCAACGCACAGTGGGGAATCGCTGGCCATCAGCCAAAAAAAATTTTTTTCGTTAGCTGTTTCATAATATTTTTCCTTTATTGCTATAACATTCAAGTGTCTAAATCCAAAATTTGGACGCAATATCATAAAATCTAAATTTTTTATGACTTTTCAAATCTTGGCGAACTGACGGTTTTTGTCTTTTTCTTGAAAAAAAGTACATTACTTTGAAACGCTCTGTAGCTTCAATTTTTTTTTTGACGTCAAAGGAAAAGTTGTTGTAAATATTGTGCAAAACAAACCCTTTTCAGTTGATATTGTAAAATTTGGTCATAATAGGCCTGACACTAGAAAAAATTAAAAAAAAACGGGATTTTTTGTAGAAAAGTAGCTTAAAAGTTTAGTTGCCGCAGTTTGCCACGGTTGTGACTACATTCAAAATTTAGGTAAAAACGTAAGCCTTCAAATGCATACTGTCCGCTGCTGCGCAAAACTGCGCAAATTGTCACTTTAGTGAAAAAAGCGATAGCAGATTTTTTTAGTTTTTATTTTTGAAGTTGAAATTTCATCCAAGATTAATTTTAATCATAACCATGATACCCCATTAAAAAAAATTTATGATATCGTACTCAATCAGTAAGGATAAAATATAAATTTGGGCAAAAATCACAAAATTTATCAATGAAAAGTTATAAAATAAGTGTTAAACATAGAAACAGTAAACAAATCTGAAATTTTAATTATCTCAAACTTTATCACTTTCTGCAAATTTAAAACAATACTAAAAACATTCAGTCCTTTTCAATTTATGATCATGAAATTCGTTAAACTGATTGTAGTGTCAAATATTAGCAGCAAATTCATACTATCAAACTCCGGCCAACAATAGCCCGTTTGAAGATTGCTTTTGCTTCGCACTCGTTTGCATACAAAAGTAAAGCACACATTTTGCTTTATGAGAAAAAAAACAAAGAACAGTCGTCGCCCTCCGCATCCTTTCGTATTCATTTAGAACGTTGTGACATTCCAGTGTCTTAGTTTTCAAATTCATAAATTCGTTGAATTTTATTATGGAGCCTTCAACTTCAGCGGCACCAAATAATTCAATGTCTAGTAAGTTGTCAATTCATGGTGTTATACATGTATTTAAATGTCCTCTTTAAACCACAGAAACCGGATTAGGAAGATAACATATATATGAAACAATGAAACATCGAAAATTACTAGAAGAAATGAAAATTGCAGCGAAAGACATTTTTCCTGCTGATAAGTATAATGAACTTCAAATTTTCTGGAAACAATTCAACACGAGATTTAAGCGATCACAGCAAAAGATGATGATGCTGTAGATGATTTTTTCAATTTGTAATTAGTTTGTATTACTTATGTTGTTTTAGTTTATTTAAAAAATATATATATTTAGGCAAAATTTGTTTAGTTCGAGGGGTCGTCCATAAATTACGTTTTTTCAATGGGAAGGACGCCCGGTGGCACTACTTGTGATCAAAGATCATATAATTCTATAAAAAAGGAAAAAAGGGCCAAAAAAAATATTAAATTTGGCTTTCGTGCTTTATGGACGGCCCCAAACAAAAAATGGATGCCAAATTCGTGTTCAGCGCCCCAAAATTATGTTAATACCAAGTTTTTGTCGCATTTATCGACACTTTTTTTGCTTGGCCAGCCTTTGTATGGAGTAGCCCCACTGTGCAACGGCCAGCGTTGTGAAACAGCAACTCAAATGGCAACTCACCGGTGCGCTTGCTCTTAGCTTATTAACTTCGCGACCGATACTAGAACCAAATCAATTGGTAATTAAGTAAAAAATTCACCATGCATTTGGTGTTCTTTCAAAACTATTGCCGTCACGAAGAAAATAGTATGTCCTAGAAGTACACACGTCGACTCAGCTGTTCCTGAAGTAAATCACAAGTCTTGAATGTGACCTCCATAATGCATGAATGCGAAACATAATATAAAATATTCAGCTGCTCCACCATTGTGTCTTGTGTGCATGGAGCGCATGATAATGTAGTAATGCAAAAGTTTTTTCCCCCATTTTCTCCGCTCGCGAAAAAAAAATTACAATTATAGTTGTTAGGTAATGGTTCCTCTATAACTCCAATATGCAGAAGAAAATGTGATACTCTATTCTTTCGCGATATGCAGAGCAGAAATTACTTCCATTTCACATTTCGTCCCCTCGTTATTTTATGGGATTTGTGTATTTTTCCTCGACAAAAATCCCATTTCCTTTTGTATTAAAATATAGCACCGAGTTCTTCATGCTGCTGTTTATATTATTATTAACAAATGATATGACAAAAGGAAAATAAATTAAATTCAGTGCTGTTTACGGTTCATGTCATATTTAATTGCCATCCGCTTATTACCTGGAATGTTAACAATTAAATAAAATGTGTTGAGTGTTCCTAACACGCTTATGTTCTGCAAAAACTTTTCGAAAACAATTATGAAGCCGCAGATTTTGTTATTGTTGCTTCGTAAACTTATAATTGGACACGCAAGTGTTTTATTTTCTCGTGTGATTGTGTCTCGCATTGAATTCGTTTCTACTTTGATCCTTGTTACAAAAAAACTTTTGCAATTACTCAGAGCCACTCGACATAAATGATATGATCAATTTTTTTCTCTTTTCCTTTTTCTGAAATAGATCAAAAGTTTTCAAACAATCTTTACCGCATTTAGTGGTCTTTAAGGGTACCGATGTTATTTTAACTTGCAGCCGCCGATGTGAGCCCAGTATGACCGCATCTTATCCAAATAGGTCTGTTTAATTTTTTTAATGGACAGTGTGGCGAGTTTTTCCAAAGTGAAAAGTCTCGGAGTTAGTCAACCGGTTGTTAATTGAAACTCTGAATAAGTTTGTCGCCCTAGGCGAGGCATTAGAGTTGTGAACAAATTACAACGAAAAAATTGTTTGTGCGCGGTTTATTAATAATCGTTTTACCTTACCTTACTAATTAATTTTGAGTTGTTCAAATATTTGCTCAACAAAGCTGCACCTGAAACGATTCTTCATAGAGTTTTCATAGCTTTTTATTTATGTATTTTGTATTTCTGAAGATTTTGTGGCAAGAGGGGATGCATTTTTACCTGAATTCATAATTTAATAATGCAATAGAAAATGTAATGAAATAAGGGTAATGCGTAATATAATAATAATTGGAAATAACGCAAACATGCGAAAACTGCGAGAACACTGGCTAAGTGTAGAAAAGCAAAAATTATTAATACATTTTTATTACATTTGAGATGTGATTATGTTGTGCTGCTTTTCTATCTTTATATCACAAAATGCAGCTTCTAAAATAGTGAAAAACTAGGTTTTAATCACAAGTTTTACATTTTGTAAAACTGGGTCGAGTTTTGAAAGTTATCTTCAGGGGTAGTACGTTTTCCTTGAGTGAGTCAATCACGTATGGAGAACTTCTCTGTAATTCACCGTATTCCTCGGATCCAACTATTTTACGATTTCCAGTATTGGCTAAACTTACAAATCTTCATTAATTTATCATTGAAGAATGGCTTAAAATAGCTTGCTACAAGATGTAAGTTCCTTTTTTACAGCCATTGTAATAGTAAAACGGAAAGAAAAGGCTGAACTGAATACTAAACCATTTTATTAAATCACCTACAGGAGTACCATCTCCTCCGTCTCAAATTTCATTTTCCAACTGCAATGCATTGCAACGGAAAATCCTGTTTGCTGACATTATGTGCACCTTAATTTATTTGATATTCTACACAGCTGGCATCCTGGGGCTGGCACAAGCGCAGCGACAAGTGCCTGGGGTCTCGAAGCCTTCGAAGGATTCTGTTGCCGTCTTGTCGAGCATCTCTATCATTATAATCCACCGTTCTGCTTACTATGCCGGGTTGTTTATTTTTTGCTAAAAGTCGTATTTGTTACACCTAATCACTACGGATGCGCATATCTGGGATAAAGCATTTAATTGAATAATGTTTATTGTGTCTATTATCAACCGGTTATAATTTTATTGAAATTTCTACTGGCTATTTATCATAAGTGTTTTGCCCTTTCTGTTCATTCTTAATAGAAGAGCAGAGCAGATCTTAGCACTCAACTGTTTTTTTGCATGGTTTTTATTTATTTATGTCGTTCCACTTAAAAGTTTCATCTCGTTCCTGCTGAGCATTAAGGTTTAATTACAGTATACTCTAGACAAATCCTTTTCCGGTGCACTGACAACGGTGTACTGTGCTGTGTTCTTCAGGTGGAAAACTGTGGCAGATGTCTCTAGTAAAACTTTTTCTACCTGGAAATAGAAATAAATTGCAAGAAATCTTCCTTGCCATAACTTGAGGCGAGGCATCCAACAGGTGGCAAGCTTAATTATATCTTTTGTATTAGGTTGACAGGCTCGTTGAAAAAAACGTGATGTTAAGTAAAAAGTCAAAAGAGCTATAATAACTGCCACGCTTTGATTGGATTAAAAGCGATAATTGAAAAGATAGAAGCAGGTACTAAAATAACTATCACACGCTAATCCACTCTTAGTGATTGTTAAACAGGATGTTCTATCCTGTGGTTCTTTATATCCGCACTATAAGAGTAAGCACGCGACAAATGTGTTGAACTGTTGAACTTATGACACGTAGAGTAGAAATGGCGGTTAAGCCAATTGAAAATTATAAAATATAGCATACTCAAATTAAATAATCTTATTTTTTTGCCTTTCTTCTAGAAAGGTATAGCAATCACTGGCAAAACCGAAGGTATAAAAGTGGTCCAGAGGGTCGAATACCTTATACCACTCGACTCAGTTCAACGAGCTGAGCATTTTCTCTATGTGTGCATGTACAACTTTCCAATCTCATTCGATTTTCTCAGAGATGGCTGGACCAATTTTCACAAAATTATTCTCAAATAAGAGGTTTATTGTAATCGGATTTTGAGTTTGCATATTGTTTATCAAGATGTGAAAAACACGAAAGTTTATTATCTTAGAAACTACACAACTGATTTGGACAAAATTGGATTTAAATAACAGGCTATCTAAAGAACCCTGACCTTTGGATTTTATAAAGATTGGACATGTGGTTCAAAAGTTATAAAAAGAAACATGTTCTTGAGACTATTTAATCTCACTCGTGTTTCTTAGAGATGGCAATCGATCCAGATTTTCATAAAATCAGTGTCATATAGAAGGTCTAGTTGCCCCAAAAGACCCTATTGATTTTTTTGCACTCGGACTTTTACTTTGCCTGTTATGTTCAAAAAGGTGAAATCCAGCTATGAAAAGAAACATATTTCGAAGGCTACTCAAACTCACTCACTCTTCTCAGAGATGGCTGAACCGATTTTCACAAAATTAGTGTCAAATGAAATGTCTTGTTGCTTCATAACACGCTGTTGAGTTTGGCAGTAATCGGACTGTAACTTCATCTGTAATGTACCGAAATGTGAAAATCACGGAACTTTATTATCTTGGAATCTGCACAAGCGATTTTAACAATATTGATATCAGATGTACGGACTAGTTAAGGGCTAACTGATGAATTATAATGATTGAACACGTGGTTCAAAAGTTTAAAAAGAAAGCCGTATTTCGAATAGAAAAAAAAACCTATTTTAAATAATTGAATTTCAAGTGATATTTAAACGAATGATATAAATTCGAGTCTATATATAATCGAGTCGAACCCAGGGAAAATATGTACCGAGTGATGACATTTTTTTAATGACATCCGAGAACTTCCCTCTATGACAGTGTTGGTTTTGGCAAAATAAAGACACCCGACAAATAAAACATATAGCGACTATAACGTTGCCGTCTAGCTCTCCATACACGAATGTTTTTTTCTTTGCTGTTCACCTTATTCCCACGTCGACGATGGCATGTATCGTTGCGCATAACATTCGGTATGCGATACACACATCCTTCAGTGCACAGCCGCTCTATTGCCGAGTTTGTTTTTCTTTACATGAAGGCTGTCGGCAAGGTGCCGAGCAGCCCGTACGCTTCTTCTTCCCACAGCCTTTTTTAACAGCCGTCACCCGACATCCAAATAGGCTAAAGTGACCAGATAGTTAGGGCCTAATCGCGGGACACCAATTGAATTCTTAGTCGAAGGGGGGGGGGGGTGTGTGGTTTGGATTTAATACTTTTCTTTGAAATAATAAAAAATTACACGTGCATAGTAGAACGGCAATGACAATGACATACAAAAGTTCCAATCAATTGTACTTCGAAAAGTTATGCCTCGAAGCAGTCCAAGTTTTCCTATTTTGACTGATGAAGTTCATTTCAATATCGAACTGGAACTGGGACGGTTGTCGGCATAGAAATGTTTAATGTCAAATGTTTTATAAATGCATCAAAAGTGAAGATCTGATGTTATCTAAAAAAAAATCGAAAAACTCGATTTTCTGGTTTTTTTGAGGAAATTTTTGGGCTGGAAAACTCTCCGTTGGCCCGCTCGGGAATTTCAAAGTCCCAGGAAGTCATTTTATCGGGATAACACCAGATCACGACGTTTCATGCATTTTTCAGACATTTGGCATTAAAAAATTCGATACCGACAACGGTCCCAGTGAAAATATGTCACATTTGTTCATTTTCTTGAAACCGCGGGACTTTGCAAAGGCGCGCAGTACACTTTAGATGAACGCGGGACATTTTGTTAAAACGCGGGACTGTCCCGCGAAATGCGAGACGTCTGGTCACTTTAACATAGGCATATAAAAAAAGAGAGGGAAAATGTCTCCGGTGGATTCGGGCTGTTACCGACACGCGCTGTTCGCTGTTCGTAGTGCGGACACGACCGTCTGTATAAAAAAACAACTTCTTCTCTTTTCTACATTCGCAATCCCGAAGACATCCTTCAAATGAGCCGTTGCGGAACAGAATGGTTCAGGAGAAGCAATTTTCGAAAAATCTCTGAATAAAATTCTGTTCAACGGATTCTTTCAAACAAAATATTCTAATATAAAGGTTATGCAGTGGTTTAACATGGGGATACATATAATTAACAGTTTCTTTGCGAAATCGGTGATTTTATCTTACCAATGTACATAGACCACTCTGACTTCATATATATATATATATATATATATATATATATATATATATATATATATATATATATATATATATATATATATATATATATATATATATATATATATATATATATATATATTAGGGTGGGTCGATTTAAAAATCGCTTAGGCACATATAATTTTCGGATTTTAGGGAGCAAAATAAGATACTTTTCTCAAGAAACCATACCTCTAAAATGAATTCTGATGCCCCTTGTACTAACGTGTAGGTACCCAAAAGGTCAAATTTCAAAAAATCCTGTTTTGACCCATTTAGAGTGACCCAATCGAGTCCAAATGTATGACCGACCCCCACTAACTTTTGAGGGCTGACCCACCCATGCTAGTGTTACCCCCCTGGGACCCCCTAGGGGGTCTCCCATACAAAAATATAAAAAAATATCAAAAAATCACCATTTTTGGCACTTTATATGACAAAAATCAGTGAAATGGCTATTATTTTTCCGCACAAATGAAGTTTCTAGGAAAAAATGTTTTTTTTTTGTTTTTGGATTTTTGTTTTCTCTTTAAAAATTTATTCGATCAGAACATTGTTGATCGTGCATAAACTCTTTGAGGCGTTCTGGAACCAAACCGCAGTTACATTGAGCTGCCGTCAAATCGCATTTACATGCTCCAATATAAAAAATTTCGTTCAGAGTACCGGTAAACACTAAAAGGTCTCTATTCGTCTTCTTAATTTCGGCTTGGTATTTGTCAACCAATCTATTCAATTTAACAGCAACATACTTTTTTGAAATTATTTCCATACCAAGTTTTTCCCAAATTCCAACCAACCTATCTGTTACGTGATTAGAGAATTGTTTATAAGAAAACTTTTTTTGTTCTGTTTTTGCACGTTCGCTTAAGTAAAAATAATATCTCAAGATATCCAGATCGGTTGGTAAATTAATATCATTCAAATCAGAAGACACACCAAAAACAGCAACATCATGCTTGGGTATATGACTCATTGGGTTTTCGATAGCTGATGATGTTGTTGCTATTTCATCTTGCGGGTTCATTGTAAACTAAAAAAAATATATTTTGACTTTAACAATTTTCACTTTCACTTTCAGGTTTTATTTTAGGTGTTGACTCTTTGGCGGACGATGTAGAATGATTTATGTTGACGTTTCTATCCTATACGAAACCTACACTAGTTCTACACAGAGTGAATAGATAGAGTGACGCAGAGAGAAATTCAGTCAAAACAGCAACACGGTTTTTTTATGTATCCACCAAAATATTTTTCTGGCAGCCCCTTTTTGCTCAAGTTCCAGTTGACTTCAACGGAGTGTTGTTATTGTCAGAGTGAAAAGATAGTTATTGTATTTAAATTTAAAACAAGTTCGTTTGATAAAGTTTGATAGAGATAGATAAAATGAAGTGCGTTTTGTGTAATAACAAAAAACAGTAAGGAATGTGAGTTTTTTTTCGGTTCCCGAAGAATCCGATTGTGAGGAAACAGTGGATGGATTTTTGTTGCCTCCCAGCAGACTATTTCATTGACGAAAACACCCGACTTTGCAGTGTTCGTTTGGTTTTTCTGGTTTCAGACTCTGCGTCACTCTATTTATTCACTCTGGTTCTACAGTGTGCGTGGGAACAGTGGAAACGGAGCGTCCGTGCGTGGTAGCCGTTGTGGTAGCATACCAGCGGTGCTCGCCTGACTGGTCGAAATAAAAATATTACATATGATGTAACAGAGTGATATACGATTTTATGTTCAAAAGGACGCCAACTGCAAACGCCATCTGCAATGAGAATGGCTCAGAAATATGTGTAATTGTGTATGTATGCGCTGAAGACTCAGGACCAAATCCCATGCGAAGCAGGAGAAAACAAAAATCCAAAAACAAAAAAAAACATTTTTTTCCTAGAAACTTCATTTGTGCGGAAAAATAATAGCCATTTCACTGTTTTTTGTCATATAAAGTGCCAAAAATGGTGATTTTTCGATATTTTTTGATATTTTTGTATGGGAGACCCCCTAGGGGGGTCCAAGGGGGGTAACACTAGCATGGGTGGGTCGGCCCTTCAAAGTTAGTGGGGGTCGGTCATACATTTGGACTCGATTGGGGCACTCTAAATGGGTCAAAACAGGATTTTTTGAAATTTGACCTTTTGGGTACCTACACGTTAGTACAAGGGACATCAGAATTCATTTTAGAGGCACGGTTTCTTGAGCAAAGTATCTTATTTTGATCCCTAGAATCCGAAAATCATATGTGCCTAAGCGATTTTTTGATCCCCTACAAATCGAACCGCCCTAATATATATATATATATATATATATATATATATATATATATATATATATATATATATATATATATATATATATATATATATATATATATATATATATATATATATATATATATATATAGATATATATATATATATATATATATATATATATATATATATATATATATATATATACATATATATGTTTATATATATATATATATATATATATATATATATATATATATATATATATATATATATATATATATTTTTTTTTTTTTTATTTCTTTTTTAATTTTTTTTTATTTTTTTTTTTTTCACTGGAATCCTCGATTCGTTTCGGAACAGAGTGGTCTATGTGCACAAACCTGGTAAATGACAAAGAAAATGACGGTAATTCGTATAAAATGGCTAGTGTCACATGTTATATGGTACATATAGCATGTCACGTGTAACATTACATGTGACACAACATATTACATATTACATAATATTCTACATGTTACATTTTTCGTGTTACATTACGTGTAACATGTTACATATTACGTGTGACATGTACAGAACAAGTGACATGTTACTTATCACATGTAACATGCTACATGTTACGTGCTACATGATAGTATTACACCGATTTATGTACATAGACCATTCTGTTCCGAAACAAAATGGCCATTCTCTTTCGGACGAAATTTCAACACGGTATAAATCAGCTTTAAAGTTCGAAATTTTCTTAATCTTCCAACTTCAGTTTCTTGAGTAGATGCGGTTTATGCAAAAAACTCATTTTCGAAAAAAATGGTCGTTAGACCACTCTGTTCCGCAACGGCTCAAATAATGCCGAATCGAAACACGGAGGACATTTATCGTTTCCTTTTATGATGCTCTGTTGCCAATACGTTCTCAATATAGCTATATCGGACTGCCAGCACGATAGATATCACGAACAAACAGCAACAGGGAAGAAAACCCTTAGCAAACAGTAAAAAAACACTGTACCATTGGCATGCCTGGTCCATCCTAAATATGAGTACAATGACGTTTCGATTATATCACGATAAAAAAAAATTCGCGTCATATATTTGAAACATATTTATTTCCTGTTATTTGCATGTGTTAATGTATGTTCATATGTGTTTGTATAATATGTTTCAAATTTTCGGTATAGTTTCGCTGTTGGCTACCAGAAAATTGTTATTTAGAGTGAAAAATAAATCCAGAAGATATTATCAAGGTGTGTTTTTTCCTGAAAATTGAAGTGTTCGTGTAAATCTATTTTAACAAATAATAAGTGAGAAAGGCTGGGTCTAACCCCTCGGGTTTTTAATTTATAATATTACCAAAAAGGATGGTTGAAAATTCTTTTAGTTTTTAAATAGTTTATTTGACACGGCACGATACAATTTATGTTTAACTGAGCCAAGTACATTTTTTTTAAATTCTAAATTAGCAGGGAAAAGAGGGAGGCCTTTTTTTTATTCTCGCGGCCGACTACGAGCTAGTGGGGATTTAAGGTGAGAGGAGGGGTGTTATAATTTTGTTTTTAACTATTTTATATTACAGAATGTATTCATTTGTACGTGGCTAACCAGTAATGTTCTATTTGAGCAGTTTTGGTCTGAGGTGTCTGCGTAAACATAGAGATGCCGAGTCTTCGTTTTAGTGTCTCCAGCCGGGTGTATCATTCTCTTCCAGTTTGTGACAGAAATTGTATTCTAGCAAGTAGAAAAAAAAATCAAATTTTAATGCCAGCATTTTTTATAAACCCGTATAGCTGTGTCATGTACTGGAGATCACCGCTTCCCAGAATGTCTCTAACGGGTACGTTCGGTTGTTTTCCGCGGGCCCGAAGGGAATCTATAAGCTCAGACCTAACACCACAGTATTCGGTATACGACCAAACAACATGCTCGATGTCATGGTAGCCATCGCCACAAACGCAGTGATTACTGTCTACAAGTCCTATACGAGAGAGATGCGTGTTTAACGTATAGTGATTGGACATAAGTCTGGACATCACGCGAATGAAGTCCCGACCTACATCCAACCCCTTGAACCATGCTTTCGTCGATACCTTAGGAAAAATGGAATGTAGCCACCGTCCCAGTTCATCTGAGTTCCATGATGATTGCCAACTGTTGAGTGTTCTCTGACGCAAAATGCTATAAAAATCATCATAAGCAATTGGTCTTACATAAATATCGCCATCAATAGCACCCACCTTAGCTAAAGCGTCAGCCTTTTCATTGCCCGGAATGGAACAATGAGGAGGGACCCACGCTAAGGTAACCCGGTAATTTTTATCTGTTAAAGCACTTAAAAACCGCCGTATTTTCCCCAGAAAATACGGGGTGTGCTTCACAGTCTTCATCGATCGCAGAGCCTCAATGGCACTGAGACTGTCTGTGAAGATGAAGTAGTGGTCTATGGGCAGGGTTTCGATGATCCCAAGAGAGTACTGAATAGCAGCAAGTTCTGCGACGTACACGGAAGCAGGAGCATCGAGTTTGTAGGAGGCGGTAAAATTTTCGTGGAAAACACCGAAGCCAGTGGACTCATCTAGATTAGATCCGTCAGTGTAAAACCTTTTATCATAACTAACATGTTTAAACTTATTGGAAAAAATTTTAGGGATCTCTTGGGGTTGCAATTGATCCGGGATACCAGAAATGTCTTGTTTCATGGTGGTGTCGAAGAATATAGCATTATTAGAAGTATCTAAAAGTGCGACATTGGAGGAATCGTATGAAGAAGGATTAATATCTTGAGCCATATAGTCAAAATATAAAGTCATAAATCTGGATTGAGATTGAAGGTCGACCAACCTCTCGAAATTTTCAATTACTATTGGGTTCGTAAGTGTGCATCGAATTAGCAACCGGTAAGAGAGATTCCAAAAACGATGTTTCAACGGAAGAATACCCGCTAGCACTTCAAGACTCATCGTATGGGTCGACTGCATGCAACCTAAGGCAATACGCAAACAACGATATTGTATTCGTTCCAGTTTGATCAAATGTGTGTTTGCTGCGGAGCGGAAGCAGAAACACCCGTACTCAATTACAGACAATATCGTTGTTTGGTAAAGCCTTAGAAGGTCTCCTGGGTGGGCTCCCCACCAGGTTCCGGTAATCGTACGAAGAAAATTAATCCTCTGTTGGCATTTTCGTGTCAGATACCTAATATGGCAAGCCCAGGTGCATTTAGAGTCGAACCAGACCCCGAGATATTTAGCGACTAAAACCTGAGTGATCGTTTTACCCGTTAGTAGGAGCTGCAGCTGAGCTGGGTTACGCTTCCTAGAAAAAACGACCAACTCAGTTTTCTCCGGAGAGAATTCGATACCCAGCTTAAGAGCCCATTCAGACAAATTGTCTAGGGTATCTTGCAATGGTCCTTGCAGATCGCTAGCCTCGCTACCAGTAATGGATACAACGCTATCGTCTGCAAGTGGCCTTAGCGTGCATGAATTTGCAAGACAATCATCGATGTCATTGACGTAAAAATTATATAAGAGAGGACTTAAACATGAGCCCTGGGGAAGGCCCATGTAACTAATTCGGGAAGTTGTCGAATCGCCATGTGAGAAATACATATGCTTCTCTGACAACAAATTGAGCAAAAAGTTATTCAAATTTGGTAAAGGTCCCTGCGAATGAAGTTTCTCGGTTAAAACTTCAACAGAGACAGAGTCAAAAGCCCCCTTAATGTCCAAGAATGCAGAAGCCATTTGCTCTTCTCGAGCAAAGGCGAGTTGAATTTCGGTAGAAAGCAACGCTAGGCAATCGTTCGTTCCTTTGCCCCGGCGAAAGCCAAATTGAGTATCTGAAAGTAAACCATTTGTTTCGACCCATTTGTCTAACCGTAAGAGGATCATTTTCTCCATTAATTTCTGGAGGCGAGAGAGCATAGCAATCGGCCTATAAGAATTGTGATCAGAGGCGGGTTTTCCGGGTTTTTGAATAGCAATGACTTTTACCTCCCTCCAGTCGTGCGGAACAATGTTTAGCTCAAGGAACTTGTTGAACAAGTTCAACAAGCGTCTTTTTGCAGAGTCGGGTAGATTCTTCAACAAGTTGAATTTAATTCTATCCAACCCTGGAGCTTTATTGTTGCACGAGAGGAGAGCCATTGAAAATTCCAACATCGAAAATGGAGGCTCTTCCGTAGCTACTAAAAACGCGTCGCGGAAGGTCTTCTGTTCGGGGACAGAGTCCGGACAGACCTTTTTGGCGAAATCGAGTATCCAGCGATCTGAATACTCATTCGAAACGTTACGATTCCGCATGCGCCTGGCGGTATCCCAAAGAGTGCTCATCGCTGTTTCCCTCGACAACGCGTTCACAAACCGCCGCCAGTATCCGCGTTTTTTTGCTTTTATCAAGCTCTTCATTTGTCTATCCAGTACATCGTACTTTCGGAGCAAATCGATAGTGCCTTGTTCTCGGAAGGCCAAATACACCGAGGACCTTCGCGCGTACAGGTCTGAGCACTCTTTGTCCCACCACTTGGAGGGAGGGCGCCGTCTAATCGTTACCCCGGGTATCGGTTTCGTCTGAGCTTGAGTCGCGGCGTCGATGATCAAGCCAGAAAGGAACGCGTATTCTTCCTCCGGAGGAAGTTCCACGTGGGACTCGATTCTTTGCGATATTATGGTCTCATAGGACTTCCAATCAATGTTACGTGTGGGGTCATACGCAATATTGATTGGATCCGTTGGAGTTGACCCATTAGCAATTGAGATAACGATTGGTAGGTGATCACTACCGTGGGGATCATTGATTACTTTCCACTGGCAATCTAACGCTAGTGATGTCGAGCAAAGGGATAGGTCAAGCACGCTTTCGCGTGCTGGAGGATTAGGTACACGTGTCGCTTCCCCAGTATTCAAAAGTGTCATATTGAAGTCGTCGATTAAGTTACAGATTAAAAAAGATCGGTTGTCGTCGTACAGCGACCCCCATAGCGAACAGTGAGAATTAAAATCTCCCAACATCAAAAAAGGCGCGGGAAGCAACTCTGCTATATCAGTGAGATGCCTCTGTTCAATCCGCGCGGATGGAGGGCTATATAACGAAACAAGGCATAGGTCTTTTCCATTCATATTCGTTTGAATGGCAACGACTTCAATATTCGAGATCGAGGGGAGGTCGATTCGGAAGAAGGAATAGCACTTTTTAATCGCTAAAAGTACCCCTCCACCGTGTGAGTCTCGATCTCGACGAATAATGTTAAAATCGTGGAAATTGAGTTGATCGTTTGATTTGAGAAAGGTTTCACAGAGCGCAAATGCGTCACAATTGTATGTATTTATTAAATGAGAAAATAGATCGAATTTGGGGATGATACTCCTGCAATTCCACTGTAATACAGTGATAAAATTCCTAACCTCTTTCGCCGTATTAGTCATCGAAAGATATGATAGCTGGAATGAGGGGCCAAGTTGCTGCTAGTTGCTTCAAAATGGTTTTCACTGTAGGAAGAAGGGCAAGAAGAATATTTTGTAGGGGATCTGGTATGTTGAATGTTTTAAATATCCAGTCCACAATATCAGAAAATTTTATGAACCCTGTTTCTTTTTATCTTCTGATTGAGAAATTGGTGCACGAGGGGTTTTTGGTGCCCCAGGAAGCGGTGGGTACTCCTGGTTAGATTTAAAATTAAAACCGGGAGGTACTTGCTTCGGTTTTTCTTCACCGCTTCCTTTTTGTGTTGGCTTATTGGTCATTCCGCTAGGGGTTATCTTGCGACCTTTGCGAGAAAGATTAGGAGAGTTGATCTTTCTCCTCTTCCTAGATCCTTCTGGCATGGCATAAGAACACCCTTCGACGGGATCGTCAGATGTACCCTCATCGGTTGGCAAAAAGGAAAAGATGTTTCCTGTCGAGGGTGGCTCAGCACTCTTCAGCATTTCTGCGAAAGAGCGCTTTGATCGTTCCTTGAGGGAACGCTTAATTTTTTCCTCGCGCTGTTTGTACGCGGGACACGCCGGAAGGTCATGCCGAGTTCCCTCGCAGTAAAGACACTTTTCAGTATTCTCACTGCAAGTGGTCTCAGCATGATTGCCTCCGCACTTGCTGCAGCGTGCCTTGTTGCAGCAGTAGGTGGCTGTATGACCTAACTGCTTGCAGTTTTGGCAATGCATGACCCGCGGTACGAACAGGCGTACAGGCAGACGAACCCTGTCCAAAGAGATGTAGTTCGGCAGAGCGGATCCGGCGAATGTTACACGGAAGGAATCCGAAGGGAAGAATTTCTTCTTCCCTTCTTCGATGGATACTGAATGCAATTGCTTGACATCCAGTATCTTTACATCTTGAATCAGGGGGTTCTTGAAGCAGCCAACCCCGTGACGCAAAATGTCATCGACCGTGAGGCTTCCTTCGGTAACCACACCGTCGATCTCCACGTCCTTGGCAGGGATGTACACGCGGTACTCTCTCGTGAAGAGCTCGTAGCTAGCAATTGCGTTTGCTTGCTTCAAGCTACTCACAACAACTCGCAGTTTGTTCGGTCTAACCTTTGTAATTTCGGTTACGTCCGAAAACTGTTTTGCCAGGTCCTTGCCGATTTGAAAAATATTTAGAGGCTTCTTTATGGGCCTGAAGTAAACTACGAACGGACCTTTCGAAGCATCTGGGTAAGCTTTCACCCGTGTTGCCGGTACCCTTGGTACGGGGCTAGGTAGCGGGGAAGGTAGAGGGGAATTGATGGGGGAGATCTCAATCCCTTCCCCATTTGTTTCCACATCCAGGAATAGTTGCACCTGCATGTCGTCCATTTTGCGGGAGCGTTACGCTCTACCGCACACAAACGATAAATATTCGAATGTGGGGGGGGGGGTCCAGTAGTTGCTATTAAATTTTAAAAACAATTTTTTAAACTACAATGGATCAAAATAAAAAAAAGGCAGTAATACTAATACTAATAACAATAGTAATAATAATAAAAATAAAAATAAT
Source organism: Wyeomyia smithii (assembly GCF_029784165.1). Classification (NCBI taxonomy): domain Eukaryota; kingdom Metazoa; phylum Arthropoda; class Insecta; order Diptera; family Culicidae; genus Wyeomyia; species Wyeomyia smithii. The sequence continues at coordinate 84,802,205 of NC_073696.1, read as the reverse complement.
AATAATAATAATAATAATAATAATAATAATAATAATAATAATAATAACAATAATAATAATAATAATAATAATAATAATAATAATAATAATAATAATAATAATAATAATTTTAATAATAACAATAATAATAATAATATTAATAATAATGATAAAAATTCTAAAAAGAATACTTCACCGAACGTCTAAGTCACGACCTCACGGCTGATAGTAGGATTAATCGAGCGTCTCCGCAGAACGACCAATGACGATCCAGCTTCGTGTTGTGACACAGTGGCCTTGTAGATGCCACTTGTAGTTGACTTCCACTCGCTCGATCGTATGGTGGTCCGTGCTGCTAGCGGGGTAACAGCGGTGCGGGAGAATTATTCTTGTTGATATATCAGCTGCGTATCAGATCACTGGCGGGGTAGGCTGCCCCTACCAGTGTGCAGAAGATGTTTCTGCCGATAAACTGCAGGCTATTGTTATCGCGCAGCACAAGAACTAATCGACAAAAAAAAAACACCCGTACGATAACTCGTGTCTTGTTATATTGCGTACTCAAACGGAGATGAACAATTTGCGTCTAATCGAGACGAAAGCAAAACAACGAATGATAGTTGAAATTTCTTCTGATGCAAAATTTCTTTTTTGCACGGGGGATGCTTCCCGTGCAAAAACAAGCGTGTTAAGAAAAACCGTGTTATTTCGAGAAACCGTGCAAAAAAGGCGTGTAAAAAAATCCGTGTACTATGAAAACAAAATTAATCAGAAATATTTCATGTTTACAAGAATATGCTTCATGCCATTCATTTTTAAACCAGTTCATTCTTGTATTATTTTGACGACTGCTACTGTTAAATACTGTTAAATCAAATTCCTCTTCTAGTCATACTTGAATTTCTATTCTAGTCAGCTCCTGGGTTGAGAAAATGAATTTTCCCTATTTTTTGATTTGCCCAAAGCAATGGAAGATCCTTTGTGTTATTCCAAGGTCGTGGTCCTCTTTGTCCGGCCTCTGGAGTAGAGATAAATGCTGAACGAATCCCAAAGTAGTAACAATATTTTTTATGCTGCATTCCGAATGTCATAAAGGTTGCCGCTTTCTCCTGTGCTGTTTTGTGGTTTTATTTAATTTATACGACCATTCAAAAGTTACATAAAACCATGCATGTCGGATTTTGTATTGGTGGAAGCTGTGCCTCCTATAATATAAAACTACTAGCTGAATACTCGATCTCACTCGGGAAGTAATGTCAGCTCTTAGTTAGCGGTAAGTTGGACATTGACATTCTATATCTTTATTGTATCTATAATTTTAAACCGGATTGTAGGAGGATCATCTTTCGACCAATAGAAAGCAACAATGATAATGAAAATTATTCTAATTATATTGAAATAAATCAATGTATGTAATTGTATATTCTTGCTACCGTAGAGTTCTTCAAGGAATTGCTACCAAAAAATTCAGAAATTTCCTATGAACAACATGTTAAGGTGTAATGACTTTTAGTGGAATAATATTTCAATTAGTAGTTGTTTGTGAAGTGAAATGTTCCGCTCTCACAAATCACATCGTAATACATTTTACTTTGATGCATTTTTTAGTTGTTGTGATATTGCCAAGTATGTTAAAAATAACTCTGGTCGACAAAATAAAAATAAGAAAAAATGCATTCCAAAAGCTCAAAGGCGACATCCATAAATTACGTAACGCGAAAAACTCAATTTTTGGTCCCCCACCCCCCCATATGTAACGCCAACTCCTATCACCCCATAAAAATTACGTCACGCTGTAGGAAAATTTGCCTGGTAAAAATGCTCGTTTTTGGAAAATCTCCAGAGTTTTTGTGTTACGTAACCCTGACCTTACCTTCCCCTTCCCCTATGTAACAAATCATAACGCTCAAAGACACCCCCTCTCCCCCCTATGAGAGTTACGTAACTTATGAATGCCGCCGAACCAGCAAAAAAACATAGATTATAGCTATTCAGTCATTCCTATGAATTTCGGTGCCCCTAGCCATTACCAAAACGTGTCAACTTACGTGAGATTGTCGTATAAAAATTGCTCGCTGGGTTCCTCGCTTCAACGTTATGTTTACGAGAAAACTCATTCAAGTCTTTGAACAAACGGTAGTGGCCAGGGACACTAAAATTCACAGGAATGGTTGAATAGCTATAATATATCATTTTTTCCGGTTTGAGCTCTTGGAGTGCACCTGTGAATGAATGAATTTGACTTATAGCAAAAAGTTGCACAGAAATTCCTTTTTCCATTTTCCAATTTTTTTCTCTTTCCGAACTGATGCTTTTATCATTTCCATCTCTTCGCTAACACATTCTCTCTAATTGTCTTGCTTTTCTCTCTCTTCCTGTGGATGTCTCTCTTGTTTTCTTTTTTCTGATTTTTTTAAACTTTTTCTCTCTCTCTCTCTCTTTTCTACATGATCGCCAACCTAACCAATAAACTTCATCATGTCATCAATAGAAACAACGGTGATTATTTGGGGAGTAAAAATGTTAATTTACCGATAAAAACCTTTTCTTAAAACAGATTTTGATACAAAGTATGACACAACTTTTCTGCGCTAACCATATCAAACTTGAGGCACAATTTTACAGCCTCTAGGTGTCTCTAGATGGACGAAAACACCGATACTGAAGCGTTTTGTGCTTTCGAATGGCATCGAACACCAATTATCAATTTTAAGGGTTTATCGGTTGCCAGGGATAGTCCTGGTTTTATAAATATTAATCTAGGGGATTATTCAAACATTCTTCACTTTTAAAATTGTAAACGCCAGTATTTACATTTCAAAATGGTGTTACAAATGAATTGACTGTTTTTTGACGTGCTGTCAGTTCCGAAAATACCAAGGATATTTGAGTAATTCAGCATTTTCTTCAGCTCTTCAGACGTCTCCCCGTTCAATTGAGGAATATATGATCGAGTTTCTTACCACAACGACATCCCGATTTCGAAAATACCTGTACTGCAGAGTACATAATCGATTTTCGTAGATTTCCCTAAGCCGCAATCGGCATCTCGAGTTTCAAAATGTCATCAGGCATCAATATCCGGTTTGAGGCGTCCTTTTGGTTCCGGGAACACCAGTATCGAGGGTCTGTAAACGTTTTCCACAATTTCGTACTGCTGCTCAGAGGCCGAGAGACGCCATCTTGGATTTAAAAACGGCATCGAACACCATGTTTTGGTCTCTGAATATCAATTTCCGGCTTCCGGACATGACCGAGAGCTCGAAAATCGTCAAATATACAGGGTGGCAACGTAGAAGTGATACACGTATTTGAGTGCCGTTCGTTGTATTTTCTGTCACAGCATGATAAACATCTGAGCAAGTTCTGAAGGAGTGACGTTTTGACTGTTTATTCTTAATAAATAGGTTCAGCCAGTTTTCAGTTCCGCTCTTGCTCCCAAGAAGAAACTTGGTAAAAAAAACGGAGTCTTCGGACTCCAACAGTCATCAAACCAGTGAAGGAACGTTTCCGGCGAAATCCAGCCCGTTTTTCAAGAAAAATGGCGTGTGAACTGAACATGAGCCACACAAAATGTTATCAAAAAGGACCTTGGATATTAGACTTCAGTATCTGGGTATACATGCTAGAAAAGCTGGACGACGTTGGGCATTTGAGTTTAAACCCATTTAAAACGATTGGTGAAGATTTGGGACGAAATGCCGAACGAAGTTGTGCGTGCGGCTTGCAATGACTTCGAAAAACGTCTACGGGCCGTTATCAATCACAAAGGTGAAACACGTTATTGAAATCGATACCGAAGAGAAATAAAAACTGATTAGAGTTTTATGACATACACAAAGTGTATCACTTTTACGTTACCACCCTGTATTCAAGAAATTTCAATGATGCAAGAAAATTCTTGACTTTTGACTCCCTTTTTCTTTAAAAGTTGCCCGTCCCCCTTTCCAATATTTCAATGACCACTTCCTCTGTACAAAGAACATGTTTGCTAAGTTTAATAGAAATCGCTTCAGGCATTCATGAGTTATGCTGAAACATACATACAAACCTTGTCTTATATATAAATAGATTTGAAAATTTATTCTAATTCTTTTGTCATCGAATTTGGTCTTCTATTATATTTTCTTTGTTAAAACGATTATTATTTTATCAATTTTTTGTCACAAGACTATTAGTAATTTTTGTAATCAGTGTTTTGCATTTTCGCTATTATATATTGATATTGGTTGCCATTCTAAGATTACAGGGCAATCAATCTAATTCCTATAAGGTCGTGGCATTCTAACATTTTTATCGACGTCCAAAACGTCTTTAAACCCCCTAAATCTCAATTATATTATTTATTAATATTTTCTTTTTTTTATCTTATTCCAGATGATACTGAAGGTAGCGATAAAAGCTTAGCAGACGATAGTTTTCTCGATAACATGTTGCAACAAGGTGCTTCCAAGTAAGTATTGATGTGATTGCAGCAAAAAATAAATTGCTGATCAAATATTCAAGTTATTAACGTATGAAATTTTTTTCGTACCGAGCCGAAGATTATCTGGGTTTACTGTTACCAGTGACCAGAATGCTATGATAATATTTCTGGTGTATTATTGTTTCAATAAGACACAACAGTTCTGCTTAAGATTTTATAGACATTCAGAAAGGATAACACTAGCCGAAAGAAGCGAAAAACGTTGCTTTAAAGCTCAAACAAGTTGCCCTAAAAAGAATATTGCTTATAAACCATTCCTGTTAACTTTGGTTCTTTTAGTGTATGCAGAAGTACGTCAAAAAACTGTAGAGTAATTGTTTACCGGGTTCGTTTGCTTATCAGAAACAAAACGTTTAAGTCTCCGAAAAAGTTATTTTTACTAGAGGCACAAAAATGCATAGGAAAGTGAAAAAGCTATAATCTGTCATTTTTTCTAGTTTGAGCTCAAGGGCAAAACCTGTGTTTCCCAGTGTTATAGAAAAAGCAATTTCTATAAAAGAGCACCTTTATATATACCATTGAATTTATTGTATTAACAATCTTAAGAATTGAGCAAATATTTGCCGAAACTCTTATTGCTTACATCATAGCCTTTGAAGCATAAACCTAAACATTGTTTTTGAGAAATAGTGCTCATAAGTTAAAATAATATTTAAAAAATATTTTAGTACTATAAAGTATAATATTGGCATAATATACATCAAGTGTGTTTGTAGAGAATTTTGTATTATACACGAATTCATTTGATACAAATATTGTTTGCTTTCAGCAACTGATTCTTCATTTCTATAAGTTTTTTTTTAACAAGCTTAACAAGCTTTGGCAATCAACCAATATCAGTATTTGTCAACGATTGTCAATGATTTGTTTGTCCAAGTGCCTGTAAGCTATGGATGAAAACCATTATGACTTCTTGATAAACAAAATTACATGTAAATGTTTGTTATTTGAGATCATGCAAAATTTGCGATTCAAAACACAAGAAAATATTTAGCCGAACATTAGGTTACAACAATTATTCTTTCATTCTTCAAAGGCATACTCTCTCAACAACCAGAAAGCATAGCTGCTCAGATTGTTCCGGAATCGTACAGTCTTAGAATTTCAATAAACGGCGGGAATGCGAACTCGTGGTGTCACGTCGAAATAACGAATTTTCAATTTCCACAAATCCTCTGACATAAAAGACCCCGCGTCTGCCTTACTCCACCGGATCGGACAGACGGACTACCATGCAGGATATCATGAAATGTGTCCTTCCGCTGTCTGAAGTAGAATCCACTTACTTTATTCGATACTCTTATCTATACGTGACAGAAATTGTTGCCGATGGCATCGCCTGAACGCGTGAGATGAAGATTGGAATGTACACCTAGTGGCTAGTGAAAGCTACTAGCGTAGTACAGTGAGATCATCTGCATTGAAAGGTAAACGTTTGGTACTCCCAGGATAGCATCACTTTGCATGTGGAGTTTCGTAGTGGAATTTTGTTGTCGTTATTGTGTTGACATTCTGCTAATGTGCATTACTATAGTTACAAGGGCATACAGTGAACTGCCAAATAATGCACTGAAATGTTTCAGTTTAAAAGGGTAAGCACATTACCTTTATCCACTTTGATTTACTGGCAGATGAAAAATAAAATTACATTTGACTGTGAATCACTGTAAAATAGCCTCTCGTATGGTAGTGATACTCTTGGTAGTGAAGCACATTCGCGACTATTTTATGCAGTAAACAGATAACTCCGGTCTAACTCCGCAGTGAATATTGAACTTTTCAATTAATATCAAGGGATTTTAATTTAAATTCGATCCAAATGAAATTTTACCATTTCGGTAGATTTAGACATGAAACAAAATCAAAGGTCAGCGCAAGCTGGAATAAAACAACTATTTTGCCAGTGTAAACACATTTATCGAACGGACCTTTATATATCCCAAAATTATAATGGACTAAATCAATCAGCTAAACTTCATCGATACTAACTGGAAACTGTCGGTATAACATGAAGAGCTTTCGATTTGTGGGTGTATACGAAGGTATTTCTCGTTTTCGATTTGGGGCACTTGAGTTGAGCTGAAATTGAATTACCCCCATCACATTTTCTTCGCATTTTGTGGTGAGAGTGAAATATAAATTTGGGAGAAGAATATAACAAGCGAATCACTTTCGACGCACCACTCATCGGGGGGGGGGGGAATAATGACGTATTATCGAGTTGAATGGAGACCGAAGAAAACGGTTTGAAGAAAATATATCAATACTTACTGCATTTTGGACTGTTTCGTGAAAAGTTATGAATCAAAAAATCTACGAATGATGATATTATTTCTTTCGTAGCAGTGAATTCAATGGTGTCTTCCAGTGGCCTAATTTTTCACAATAGATCGTACGTCATAAAATTAGTAAAGCGATAGACATCTACAGCCAACAATGTAGCACGGCGGTAGAAAAATTTTGGTTTGGGACAGTTTCTCGTGATTTGGCGAAGAGAATTTGTCCCAAATCAATGGTATTATGACGGCAGAAGGGTATATCGACATTTTGTGTGAGTATCCGGAAGAGTCGGTGTTTAAGATGGGTATTGAAAATAGTTTTTCTTTTCACCAAGACAATGACCCCAAACACAAAGCGAATATCGATTTTCACATCCACTGGCGTCAATAGTTCAATTCTAGAAAATTAACACTAGGTTTGGTTCACTTGCAACCCGATTTTAAAAGGTTGATCTTATCATACGAAGATTCGAATTGAGCACAATTTCACTGATAAAGTTCTGTCAGGTTTATCGTTTGGCCTCGCTAGATATACTGCTGCCGCAAATTCTTTTATATGATGGAGCTTGCGTGTGAAATAGAAATTTAGTTAAACACTCATGTGAATAATTTATGTGGTTCTCGTCTCCTCAGAGTAGTTAGCATCGTGTCTAATGTAATAGATAGCCACATAAGGTTGAATAATGTTTTTATAAGTGACATCGTGTAACAGAAAAGTAAAAGCAAGATGAAATAGTTCTTATTCTCAAGATACACTGGTAAAGCTTAAAGTTAATTTGAGCAGTGCGAGGGTAAGTTTTGCATCTGGTAAACTCATTGGACTTCCTGAAACATGAAAAATCCTTTTATTCTTCGACATACTCTCCATATCCATCACTTATTGTAGAGGTGTTCTAACATTTCAATGCCAATTTTATTGTGCTGCTCGTCGAGTCTAAGTTGTTTGTTTCCAACTTCATCATTGCATTCAAGTAAAGACTGGAACGCGCAAAAATTAGTCGACTTCAAATTGGTGTATTTCTGTTAAAAATGCATTAGAAAAACCATGAAATGTTGCATTTAAAAGTTGAGCGTGTATACAATGGTTGCTAAAATGGGTTTTCACAGCGTGTCAAAATTCTGCTCGCGCAGCAAGAGAATCCGACGTTCTCGCACCTCAAATTGGCAAAATTGCTGGATGTGACCAAATCAATCGTAACATATATTTCAAATGTGTTCGGGGAGCGCCTGTCGACCGCCAGGAAGCCTGGAAGCGGCGGCAATCGTAATTCAGACGTGGCAGCGACGATGAAGAAGGTGGCAGCGAATTATATGCGGAATAACGGAATAAACATTCCATCAGGTACTTCACTGGCAAGCTCATTGTCTCCCATACTTAAGTGCAGCGGGCCAAGAAACGATCCGGGTTGTCGATGTTGGCGCACGGTGACGGACGGTGAAGGTGGCGAACCCAGATTTCGTACAAAACACCTCGGCAAAGTGGTGGTCCGTAAAACTGTAATCTGCTTACAAAGTTCGACCGTGGGTGACGAAACTTATATGAAGGTTGATTTCCAGCAGCTTCCGGGACAGTAATTTTATACCGTACCAGGAAAAGGGAAGGTGGCCTACATTTTCAAAACCAGCAAACTATCAAAGTTCTCGAAAAAATACCTCTCCTGGTGGGCCATATGCACGTGTGGTCTAAAAAGCGGTATTTCCATCACTACGAAATCGTCAATCAAGTAATCTACGTCCAGGAGTGCCTGGAAAATCGGCTGCTACCATTCCTAGAGCAACGTAACAGGCATGTGCTGTTCTGGTCGGACTTGGCAAGCTGCCACTATGGGAAAAAAGGCGATCGAGTGGTACGATGCGAACAACGTGGTTGTGGTACCTTAAGACCACAACCCTCCTAACAGCCCAGATTTCCGCCCTATCGAGCAGTATTGAGACTTGGTCAAACGGAATATCAAAAAAAAACTTATAAATCCATCGAAAACGAGCAGCAGAATAAATCTATCTGGCGTTTGGCGACGAATTAGGTCGATAAGACCACTGTACAAAATTTAATGAAAGGGGTTAAGCGGAAGGCACGGCAGTTTGGATTTGGTAAAGCAAAATAACAAACGAACATTTTTTCCTTTAAATATGTGAGTTGAACTAACAAAATAAAACTAGGAAGATTTTTGCATTACGAATTTTGACTGAAAGAAACGATTTTTTTGTCGACCAACTTTTGCGCGTTCCAGTCTTTAGAATCGCTCGCCAGGAAGCCACATTTTACAAGCAAGAAAGCAGGAAACAGTCGCTCGGGACTAAACCTAATGACTTCAAAGTATGGAGAACCAGGTCGTAGCGTGAGTCCTTCAATTTATTGGTAGTATCGCGAGTAGAATTAGCGGGAGCGTTGTCTTGGTGAAAGAGCATGTTGTGTTTCGCCATATGCGATTGTTTTGTCTTGATTTCAATGTTGAACCGATCCAATAATGAACTATGATATTGTTTATTGATTGTTTTACCATGTTCAAGATAGTTAATCAATGTTATACCTTGCTAACATTTCATTGGCTGATTGTTGCGTTTTTGGGTGCTTCGGACAACTTTCATCAGGCAAAATCCGCTATGCCAACTGCCGAATGGACTCGGGTGTGTAGTGATGTATTCTTGTTTCACTTATGCAACGAACTTATTCCTATTGCGTGTAATTAGAGGTGGAAAAAATGGTTCACTACAGTGAGCGGATCTAAGCGGTTAGTGAGTTAAGATGAACTAGTTATTTTTAACAGCTCACTTGCTGTTTTCGTTCTAAACAGTTTTTTACAAGCAGTATAGCTTATTTTTAGACACCGCAAGCTCTACACCCCTCACCGAGCGCAAAGTCGCGCGCGAAACTGCAATCAAACTACCAGCAACCAGCTGCCTCCGGCTGTCTGCTCTGCTATGCATAACCCACCAGCCACGAGAGCAAACATTACCTTGCCACAGTTCCGCACAGGCACAGTGGCTGGATAACGCAGAGTAAGCACATGAATGGATGGCAAAAGTGGAACGAAAAGTGCGAAAGAACTGGTTCACTGATTTGCTGAATCTATAAAGATGTAGGCAATCCGCTCGCGAGCTGATCAGAAGAATCAGTTCTTCGGAAAAACGAAATCTTTTGATCGCTCTCAGAAGAACTAGTTCTTCCGATGGACTGGCTCTTTTGATCAGCCCGCAGGCATTGCGCTCGGTTTCAAAAGATTTCGTTGTTTCAAAGTACTAACTATGCTGATCAGCTCGCAACCGGATTGCCTGCATCTTTATAGATTCAGAAGATCAGTGAATCAGTTCATTCGCTCTTTTCGTTCCACTTTTGCCAGTCATTCGTGTGCGTAGTCGGCGTTAGCCAGTACCTATGCCTGTGAGTGTGAACTGTAGCAAGTTAATTTTTTGCTTGCTCGCAGCAGCAGGTGTATGGGTTATGCATAGCAGAGCAGACAGCCTGTGGTAGTTAGTTGCTATGAGTTCTATTGCAGTTTCGCGCGTGGTTTTGCGCATGGTAGAAGAGCTGTAGAACCTTCACATGGCTCTCGCTTGCGGTGTCTGATCAACAAAATGACCAAAACAGCTTGCCGAAGACATCGGGGATTGCGCATTCGAGTCCCTTTTTAAAAAGGAATTTGGACGTAGAACTACGTCTCTCAGGAAATTCACCTACATAGGGATGTAAAATGAAAATCTAAAATCGGGGAAAGTGAAAAGTATGTCCAATTTCAAATGCTAATATATATTTATTTATTTATTTATTTTCGTCAAGCAATGTTTTCTTATATTCTATACATTATTTGCAGTAGTTAGTCGTTTTTTGATTTGATTTCTGCCCATAGTGATGTCGATTTTTTCGCAGTGCTGATTATAGTGACGCATCATGCGATTTATTGGGCCTTTTTTTGAGTAGTTAGTTCTGTGAGAGTTTTCCGAAAATATTTTACGATTTCTAAATTAACGACTGGGTGCATAACAATTTAGTTGCGATAATAATTTAGAAGATTGCACGCGTTGAGAAATAATGTCATTGATAAAATAAAGCATTGAAAGTTCGCGGCGTTCTTTAAGTGCTTGTATGTCTATGAGCATTAGGGTGAGGAATCGTTATATGGAAAAAACGAAATTTGATAGCAGAAAGCCAGAACCAAGTTTTTTTTGTTCTATTTGGGGCCCCAAACAATCCTGAATTTATTGGAAGTCAATTGGTTTTATCTCCGCTTGGCGCATTGCATTTCAAATTTATTTGGAGATTTGTATGGAGAAACCAACTTTTTTGCATTTTCCATTCTAAAGAGCTCAAAATTACTCAAACCATAAGTTTCATGACTTCATATGGTAGGTTTTTTGATGCCTAACAACTTGGCCGAAGACACTAAAGAGCTAGAGTGTGCCAAAAAAATAATAGAGCTGTTCAAAGTTGAGTATGTCGAAATTAATGTTGCAAATCATTTTTTCTGCCAACACTGCCAGTGTACCGGCGTCAGTCAGATTTCCATCAGAAGTTACCTCTGAAACACGTTGTAGATTCTATTTACCCCTAGAATATTGACCTAAATTTGTTTGCTTGGTCCAGCTGAGTGTATAAACTTGTTCTGACAGGTTACTTCTGATGGGAATCCTACTGACGCCGGTACATTGGTAATGTTGGCAGAAAACAAGATTTTCTGCATTTAAATCGACATACGCTACTTTGAACAGCTATGGCTCTTCTTAGGGACATTCTAGCTCTTCAGTGTCTTTTGCAAAGTTGTTGGGCATCTAAAATACTATACCTTAACATAATGTAGTGCATTATTAGAGCATTATTGAGCTCTCTAGAAAGGTAAATGCAAAAAAGTAGGTTTTCCCATATAAATTTTCATACAAATTTGAAATGCAATGCGCCAAGCGGAGACAAAAGCAATCGACTTCAAGTAAGTTTAAGGTTGTATGGGACCCCAAAAGGAACCAAAAAAACATGGCTCTGGAAAATCGTTCATTTTTCCCCACCCTAATGAGCATGCAGCGTGCTTCATATGATGGTAAGGGAAATGCTGTCCAATTTAGCTTACGAAGCGCGTACAAAAGAAATTGTTTTTGGACAGATTCAATGCGTTCTTCATGTGTTACAATATAGGGATTCCATACAATGCTACAGTATTCCAGAATTGGTCGGATGTATGTAATATATAATAGTTTGATGGGTCTTGAAAATTGTGGCCGAAGCGTTTTAAAAAGCTCAACATACTATTTGCTTTGTTGATAATTGTATTATAATGTTCTATGAATGTAAGTTTGGAGTCTAAAATTACGCCTAGGTCCCTTACAATTTTGCATTTTTCTACTGGTTGGTTTCCTAAGAAAATGTTTGTAGGTGGTGTTACTGTTTTTCTGCTGAATGCTATTGAATTACATTTTTTGATGTTGAGTTGCAATAGACTTTTGTTGCACCAAGTGTATAATACATTATTTCATTCTGGAATATTTCGAAGTCTTCTGCATTGATTATTTCTATAAAGAGCTTCATGTCGTCAGCATATACAAGCACACGTATTGATTTGAGAAGAAAGAAAATGTCATTCACGTATAATATAAAAAGAAGAGGGCCCAGGTGAGAACCTTGAGGAACCCCGGAAGTTACTTCTATTGGGTTTGAGAAGGAATTTTAAAAGCGGACTATTTGTGTTCGTTTTGTCAAGTATGACTGCAGCCATTCCAAGAATTTTGTTTCCATTCCGTATTTTTCGAGCTTGAAGAGCAATAAAGGTATGTCGATTCTGTCAAATGCCTTGCTAAAGTCCGTATAAAGAGCTTCTACGTGGTTGCCGTTGTCCATTACAGTCAAAGTGAAAGTTATGAATTCCAAAAGATTTGTGGTAGTTGATCGGCCTTTATAAAAGCCGTGCTGTTGAGTTGTGATTTTGTTTTTTACTTGCTGAAAGATTTTTTCATTAATTATTGATTCAAATAATTTTGGAATGCATGAAATAATGGCAATTCCACGATAATTACGAATGTCAGATTTAGCGCCAGATTTGAAAATTGGCACTAAATATGAGGTTTTCCAGAGTTCTGGAAAAATTCCATTCTTCAGAGAGAGACATATTAAAGAGGTGTAGTAAAGGTTTAGATAGTTCTTCTGCCAAGTTTTTGAGAAAAATTGGAGCTATTCTGTCAGGTCCAGGACCTTTCGTAGCGTCTAAGTTTTTAAGTGCGTTCTGAATTTCGAATTCGGATATTTGATTGACAGATAAAGAATTCGGAAATTCAGGAAAATACGAGAAATATTCGCGGTTGCGATCTGTTTCTTCAAATGTGGTGTATATTTCTTGAAAAAAAGTGGCAAAAAGACTACATATTTCATTATTAGTTTGTCTTAATTTACTGTCAAGATGCATTCGTGATGGAAAGTTGCTACTTTTTAGTTTGATTTTTACGTAATTGAAGAAGTTCTTAAGGCAGGACTTGATTTGATGTTCGACTTTACGGTTATGCTCTTCATGCGCAATTTTAATGGCTGCGTCAAGTTGACGGCAAATTTCTTGGTAATTTTGAAGATTTTCGCTATTGTTGTCTTTTTTATATATTTTATGTGCTTTTTGTTTTCTATTAAGCAATTGATTGGAAATGCTTCTAAGATTTCTTCCAAATGCAGAAAATTGTAATTTTATTATTCGAACTATTGTACTATTGAAAATGGTCAAGCCTTGTCAAAATGCAAAATTCGACATCTGATTGGTCGTTATATGATTGCTTTGCCAAGCACGGTCGACAGAATTATAGATTTAGTAATTTGGAGTGTACTATACTGCCGTACCGAGCATAGTTGTCCCAGCGTGCATAAGGTTTGTGTACTGCCCATAATTCAAAAATTGGCTAATATGCCATAGGCATCAATTCGAGAAAAACGCATTTTAAAGTTCTTTGTCGGTGCAACACGTTTTGACTGTCCATGTCAACATTTTTATTGAGTATATCACCCTTCGTATATGCTGGAACCTTGCCGTTGAGTTGAAACAGGGAAATCTGCAGGAAAATTCCACCCGCTAAGTATTTTTCACGCAGTAGCCGTTTTTTCAATTATTAACGAAAAGTCAATTGACAAACCGGCGTGCAATTTGGCTAATATCCATACGATGTGAATTATATCGTGCTCGTTGGTAGTAAAAATGGCTTTAAATTCAATAAAACAATACGGAAGCACAAGTGAGGACGAGAAGCACGACGAGACAATTGTTTCGTGCAACAATATAACAATATAACAAAAATATTATTAATTCATGATAATCACACAACCCACTTTTCTATTTTTTCTCATCAAATCCGAAAAAAAATCTGAATCTTCTCTTTGTTATAACCTCTAATCAAAGAGCAAAATAGCATTTCTAAGAATATAAATATTTATGACAGAAGGAAACAGTCACGCTTCCAACGGTCAAGGGTTTTGCGGCAAAACGAATAAATTCTTGTTGCATCAAATATTCTTCGTAAAAAAATAAAACTTGATGCAAGGACCTTAAGATCCCTTACCTAAAGCCAGTGACCACCAGGCTACAACACACTTTCGAAAGTGAGACGAAACAAAGTACATTAATAACGCACTGGTTTGTGTACAAGCCACAGGTTAAAACATATTGGATATTAGCACAGAACAGATATGCAACTTCGAACAAAACTCTGCTGCAAATCCTAGCCCACGCTTTCGCAATTTGTTTTTCGCCTTTCCATCCTACATTGATTTTACAGTGAATCGTTGAAACAGTTCGCTCCAATAGTTTGAACATGCAACAAACATCTATTCTTTATTTGCTTTAATGACCAAACAAAGAGGTGATCATGAATCTATCACAATCAAGTTAAGACAAAACCGCATTCAAGAGATTTTTGAGCAGAAATTTTGTAACCATTCACAATTAACATGAAAACGATTGTCGTTAGTCAAGATGTTCAGTTTTCAACTCGGGCAGCAATGAAATTCATAAAAAAATGAACAAAAAACCTTGCACGTATGCGGGTGGTACTGTACGATTATCATGAGAAGACACCCTCGCTGTACCAGTACCGGAGAGAACGAAGAATTCTCTCGACGAAAGAATGGCGCGAGGTCGCACAGTTTTTTTTTGCTTTTGGTTTCGTATGAGGACAAGAGAGACTGAAATAATTCTTCACCACGAGCAGGTATGAATGAAATAAGTGTATTAACCGCTAGATGTCGATACTCAAATTGAAGAGATTTTGTCTCGTTTTCGGTTCTTTAGTTGAACAGATGTGATATTAGCCAACTTCTCAATTATTTTGGATATTAGCCAAAATTGTTTCACATTTGCTGCCTTCCCAAATGCATTTTTCGACAATCGGTTTCATAGGGACCTTGTTTAGGGTGTGTACCATCCCGAAAAACTGTTTTCTCGATTTTGGTAAAAATGGCATATTAGCCAATTTTTGAATTATGGGCAGTGTAGAACATGGGACTACTATACTTGGAACGGCAATATATGGCCTATATAAGATGTATTTTAGCCGAAACTGCTCATATTAGCAGCAGAAGCAGTGGGTATCAGCATCGATAGTGGCAGGGGCAGCTGTTGCAGAGGCTCTTCCTTTAGTAAAAGCAAGTGAAGTGGCGAGCAGCATCGGTTGTTGCTACATTAGCCGGCACTTCCTCTAATGAAAAGTTGCCGTATTTTGACAAAACACAAACGTTTTGGAATTCTGGCATTCAAAATACATGGGCCGTCAAATTTTCAGTGTGAAAACAGCTTTCAACTGTGTTATCAGAAAAACACCTTAATCCCGTCCCCCCACAGATGCGATCAACATTATATCCGATATGAAAGTAAACAACAATTTTACTTATAAGGACAGCAAACAAATTATTGAAAATTTAAATTAGAAGAATTGAAAGTGTTTTAATCTGCATGCACTATGATTGTTGAAACTTGTTTGCGTTGTTTAGTGTTTGTTCTTTTGCTTAAAACTTGAAACATATTCAATATAAGTAATGTAACAAATAACCTTATGTAGTTCTACGTTAACCTTACGGTCGTAGCTTTGCATACAACCCTTGTGATTTTTTGTCTAGGTCTAAATCACACAGATCATGTTCATTTTTCGCATCCTCGTAAAATTACATACGTTGCCCCCTTTACTAAACATCAATTTAGCAATTACATGTAGAAAAGTCCTCCGATCATACTTGAAATCGCTATAGTTTAACGATAAATTCTTGACCTGTATTTTTTCATTTGTCTAGGATGAATGTTTCTGAAATATTTTAGCCCAAAAATCGACTTTTTTTTAAATTTTCAATCTATTAAAACATTTTAACTTTTGAGCCGTTTGACCGTCTTTTTTTGGGGTTGAGCCTGCGTTACTTATTGTTACATGTGGTGGAGGACGAGTACTCGGAACAGTTACGTAAATAATACATTTTTTTCAAAACTGAAAAAAACGTTACTTATTGTTACATAGAGGGGAAAAGGGGTTTAAATTATAGATTTTTTTTTGCCGTATGTAACTTGTGCTTGACGCCTAAGGACCAAACTAAAAATACAAGTCAATTTTTTTTCGATAAAACCCAATTAACATATGGATTTTAGGCATGATCGTAGTAAAAAATAGCGGATAGGACTTTTTTACATGGTATTGAAGAATTTGCAAGCTTTCAGAACAGAGTAGATTTTTAGCATGAAACACAGCGATAATACCACAAAATCAGTCAAAACTTCGAAATAAAGAGCCGTAGTGAACGATCAGAAACCTATTAAAAATGTTTACAGGATTTATATTGTACACTCGTTTTGGATTGAAAGCAGTTTATTTTTTCTTGATTTGTGGGGGTCCCCTGGGCCCACAGCAAAATTTGGCCTTGATAACATGTCCATATCAACAGCATTCTAGCTATTGTTGGTAAAATAGGGTAATCTCAAAGATTTTTGATTCGCGACACCATCTCTGTGTCAGGCCAAAGACTTTTTAACCGATAATGTGGCATCGCGGATGGTTTAGCGCGATCTAGACAACTTGTAAAACTGATTCTTTTCTATAATAATGCTTAACCAATAACTGCTCTACTAAAACGACTAAAATTTCCAGAATTAGCGGGCTGAAAACACTCAAAAGACTACGCTTAAGTTGTTAACACCAAAATAACTGTTTACTAGTGTAATGCTACAGATACCTATATTTTTTCATGTTTGGCCTAGAATTGCTGCGTATATGGAACATGCTGCCTTCCACTCTATTACTATCTGTCAACTGCTTCTCTCTCTCCATTTCGTTTCGCTTCCAGACGCTCGTCTCTGATTCAAGTCTACCGGAGGGCGTGTATACGACGTGGTGGTAACTGTGACCATCGATCCAATGACTGCTGTTACAACAGCTCCTGCCGATGTAACCTGTGGGGCTCTAACTGTCGCTGTCAGCGAATGGGCCTGTTCCAAAAATGGGGATGAATGGTGAGTGCTCTGACCGGAATGACCAATGTGTCGGTTCCGTTGGTAGTCGCTCTTTTGGTAGCATTTGTGCGACTGCCAGCGGCACCGGATGGTGGAAAATGTGACACATAAAAACGCTTTCGTACAACGGCTGATGATTTACGGTGCAACGTTTGGACTCTGGTGCAATTCTTATACCACTGGGTATTGGAGAACTACGGCGAAGACTTGTATGCGGCAAACTGAAACACACATTCGTACATGAACACATGGACGAGGAACAAACAAATAGGTTCTAATACAATGTATTTTATGGTGAAATCTGGTTCATGCGCTTTTAAACTAAATCAAATTAAAAGGGAATGAATCGAATTCTATGGATCTATCAACTATGTATTTTAATGTTGACGGCAGAAGGGTAATTTTATATATGAAAACAAAAACCAAAACAGTAGAGCATTGAAAAAACAATGTGAGGAAATATGTTTTATAAAAAAACACAACGTAATGATAATGATAATAATGATAATGATATAAATGATAATAATAATATACAGAGAGAAAATATTGTCTGAGTTGATCAGAATGTTAATTTTATTCATTTTTAAACAATGAGTTGAGAGAAGTCATGATGCAAGCCTAATGGGCAAGAATTATTTAAGATCTAGATCAGATAGTCAAACAAGTAACCACAAACTAAAAAACCATGAAGCAAAATATGAACCAACCGGCAGCTAGTTATCAATTACTCTACGTCTACTTAAGGCCCCACGATGTTGAGAGGAGCTGAGCTAACTTCAACTTTGTGAAACGACGTTAAATGTTACTTTCAGATGTCCAGTGGATTTTGATACGACTAATTTATTTGCTGTTTGTGTAATGGGAGCAGATCATTAAAATAAAAAGCAAACATTTATATTATGTTAGGGACTGATATCGGATCAGTTACGTAGGTAATAAAAGTAACAATAGCAGTAGCAACAGAGGAAAAGTGATCGGAGCACAGTTCCCCTCGAATCATCGGACAGTCCATCGTCCACCGGACAGCAACCGTTTCCCAGCCTCTAAAAACGAATGTGTCTTGGTCGAGTGAGAAAGGTACTCCGAAAAATCTTTTCCTCGAGTACTTATAAATAATATTTACCAATAAAACCCAAACAAATATGAGATTAGCTTAAGCACACTTATCAAACTTCCTCTCCGATGTTCTTATACCATAGTTATACGATTTATCTCCCCTTTTCCAGCATGTTTGTTACTGCTCGTTCACTTCTAGTCCTCTAGCAACAGGAACATATTGGCATCTACACTCGTTATGAGCTTTGCGTTCATCCTCTAAACAAAAGTGATTGAATTATCTAATAAAACATCCATTATTGTCATGCAGACTGACAGTTCAATCTTTTTCAAACGTATGAATGTATTTCACTCCCAAGCAACCAGCTTAATTATTACATACATTTTTGGAGAATTCCCGCTATTTGATTCAACTTTGGTGTGGATCGTTGAATATCGAGAACTTAATTGCCCTCTGCAAAGAACGCGGGAATGTTGAAAACAATCCAGCCAAATTTGGTGGCAGATATCACTTTTAAACAATAACAAATCACAATATAATATTTCTGTAATACCTAGTGGAAATAAAAAAAAACTTACTGGCATTCAGTTCGAGCATCTGATTTTTCAAAATACTATGAATTTCACTGAACAGGGGAAAATGGTTTCATCTAAGGTTAGACTGATTTGTTTGATATTCGTCGATAGTTCAAACAATACATCATAATGGAATGAATGAATGAATCCAATAAAATTTATATTCTAAAATAGATTCCCTAATCACAATCATGTGAAGAAGTGAAATTGAAGAGTGAATCCAACTCCCACACGGAGAGAGAGAGAGAGAGAAACAAAGAATGTATTCCGGTGAGACTTCCCAGTAAGCCATGAATCACAAAGAATATTCGAACGTCAGCATTCATATCTTGGCCATCTTGACCATGGGAAACCGGTGGCATGTGATCAACTGCTGGCTCCAGACAAACCTACGTCACGCAACAGCCTCATGAAGAATTTTCCATCTTTTGATGCCCCTCTGGATGATAGAAAACAAGTGATATGTTTTTCTCTCTACCAACCCCAAAATTTCCCCTCCCACCGTTTGTTATCGACAGGAGCAACTCACTGTCGTCACGAGGGCGTCAAAAACATGTCCCCGCTGGCTTTGCTGACTAATCGGAATGGAAATATAAACTGCAGACTAATGACTTTCCGACCATTTTCATTGCATGTTCTCCATTTAGTCATCGGTTTTGCCTCAGCATCCGACCACTAATCAATGGTCTCGTAACCAGAGGCCTCTTCCAGGGTGGTCGCCTCGGCATTTGTGCCAAAAGTTCCGCAACGCATGCAGAACGCTCTATCGAATGTATTTTGGTTTCCCACACTAATTGAATTACCAAACCCATTAGAGCTAGGTTGCTGCTGACAGGCGCCCTTTGTAAATGTGTAAAAAGTGTAAAGTGTAAAAGAACCTGATAATAGCACGCAAAGGGATAAACAAACTAAGAAATAAACAAAATTATAGTTCATTTAACAAAAAACATGTAAGCAACGTGAGTTCAAGCAAGAGTTTTATTTTTTTCGCTAAATTGAGGGTGCAAAAACTGAGCTGCTGTAGATGATTGATGATGACCGCCATTTGGGGGTAAACATTTCACCTCACTGTTCGATGGATATTCGCAAAACGACTGTCACGCTGGTGCTACGGTTCAAGTGTGGCGCGGGAATTTGAAGGTTACGCTTGCAATTGATGATCCTCCTATATTAGGTGAGATAGATTAAACTAAAACATAAATATAAAATGTGTTGCGTTCGGAGGTGAAAGGATATTGTTCGAAAAAATACATCGATAATCGAAGTATGATTGAGCCTTTTTTTTACTGTGAATGAGCCTTGTTGAATGTCTTAGAAGAATTGAATATTTAAATAAGAAAAAAATTTTTTTTTTATTTTTACTACTTAATTCGAAAGCAAGTATAAAAATTCACTCGTTCACAGCTGCTAATTGCATTATGTGGTAAGTATCAGACGGGACGGGACTTCTAGGAAGGTTTTGTGGTTGTTGGTGTATCTTATCATGGGTGAAGTTTTTAGAAAAAATATTGAACAGCCATTAAAAGTGGTTACTCATGCCATTGTTGTTTGTATATTTCTATGCTGTTGCTGGAAGCTTAAAAGTTTACAAACAACATACATCATCGTATTTTAACAAAGGCGTGAGTAACCGCTTCTAATGGCTGTTTAATCTACTCTTAGTTCTCCAATTTCCATAAAGTATTACCAAGATAAATCAGGTGAAACTTATCCGAAATCAGTCGATGTGCCTCGTTACAAATATGACCTTTGATATTAAAACAAGTAATGAATCATTTTTCAAAACTTTATATGCTTTTGTAACTTCTAGAAAATGCTTTTCAAAAAGCATCCCTAATTTTTTTTTGGTTTGTCTATGGACGGTGTAATAGATAATACCAAACAACCTATTAAATCGGGCTCCAAGTGAGCACCGTAAACAAACTCATAGAATGCATACATTAATACGTACAGAGTGTTACAATGATCGCTTGTTGTTTTGGTTCGATCATCTTGCTTAAGTTTTCGAGTTTAAGTATTCCGGATTTCAAGCAGGCTTTTCGGGTTTTCGAGCAACTGTAGACATTTTTTTTTTTCAAAACATCTGGCACCTTTGGGTGACACTTAGTATTTGGTAAAACTGGTTACGAGATTCTTCCGTTTCAAAATGAAATCTGATCAAAGCCGTAAATTTAGGAAACGCAAATGTGAAGTATGCTGACATGATCCACACACTAATAATAAAAATTTATTCATCTGCTTCAAATTGATTGTCAATGATAGCTCATTCTGGTTCTATGAAACTCCCACGTTTTGTATCCATTTTTCCCTTCCAGGTAAGTACTTAACTGCCCTTCTAGGTAAAGTTCTTGCAGTTTCTATGCAGTTTCTAATAAATACGAGACAACTATTGGTAGAAACTTGTATCAGAATTATTTGCACTCTATACGAGAAAGTTTATTACAAAAAATATTAAAATGTGCCCAATATTCTCTCTGTCATAAAGAATTTTGTGCTAACTTAGATCAAAATTTCGAATTATCTCGTAATCCAAGTGTCCATTGACAATGCAAAATATTTGTAGAATCAAAACGGGTTGTTTGATCAGTAGGTACTGCGTCTTCAGCAAAACTGATGATAATAAATTTGTTCTTCCAAAAAATCGAATGTCTTTCAAGAGGATATAAATAGGCACCTAATAATCTAATATCATGTGATATGCAGAGTAATTGGTTCATTTTTTATTTTGCATAAATCGTTTGAAACTTGAGATAAAACAATCGACAAGCATGCAACAGAGAAACTAGATCTATGGAAATTTCCGAAGATCTCAAATCATCAATCGGTTGGCAGCACAGCTAACGTCGGCGAGTGTGAATTGTGAGCTTAGTAAAAATTTCGAGTGTTATTTCACCAGTCGTCTGATTAGTTACTGCAGGCTTTGGGGGCGCTCAAATACGCAGCGATTTCAATGGATTTAGTAAGATAAGTACAAATTATTGTTTCGAATTTATGATGTGTTGATATTCGAGCACATACCCAGTAAAAATATTCGATCCCCATTTCACCGCCGCACTAACAATGATATTACAGTGTTGTAAGCAACATCCGAATTTTTCCTAGTGTTGGAAAGTTGAGGGGCGTCTCTTGGGAATGGTTTGTTTGCATGGACTCGTGAAATTTTCAGATTGAATTTTTGACGTAGAAGTACCTCTCTCAGGAAGTTCGGCCATATTCCCATAAATCGGTTCGTTTTCAATGGATCCTTCGTTCTTGCAGCAATCGATTGGAAAATCAAGCCTTGTCAGAACGCAAAATTGGACTTCTTATTAGTCGCTTATTGCTTACTTTCCCAAGCACGGTGGACAGAGTTATAAACCGAGTGAATCGGGAATGTACTATTTGGCCTATATGATAGCTAATACAGTAAACTTTTCATATTAGTTCTAGACAGCGACTACAACAGTCAGGCAGCAGTAGCAGTTGCAGCGAGTATCAGCATTAACAGTGGCAGGGCCAGCTAGTGCACCGGCACTTCCTCTAGTAAAAAGCTGCCTTTGTGCGGTAGCGGGCACACTAACGTTTTGGAATGCTGGCATTCAAAATATATGGCCCATCAAATTTTCATTGTGAAAACAGCTTTCCACTGTGTTATCAGATGAATGCCTTATTCGCACTATCAGCGATAACATCATAATGCGAAAAACATCATATCCCTTATTTAGTTAAACAACAAGATGTCCTTTTCAGGATAAATTTAATACCTAATTGAAGATTTGATTTGTTCTCGATTATTTATTACCCTTCAATTTGAATGTTGGAACAGTTATTAATTCGACTTCATCTCCATGCCTCAGAACGTACTGAATTTTCTTATCCTTCAGCAATATGCAACACCCAAAAGCTTCTGTTATCTGTTTGCAAACGACACTGCTTGCAAACGAAACGCATAATCGAACCTTGATTGATATGATTGGTCTTTTTATGATTGCTTTCCCCAAGACGATCGAAAGAGTTATGGACCTAGTAAATCAGCGGCTACAACAGTCCTCACTTAGCAACGGCTATCAGCAGCGAAAGGGACAGCTGGTGCAGCGGCATGGCTGCCTTTGTACGGTAGCGGGCAGCATTAGTAGTAGGTACAACGACGAGCACTCCCTTCAATTAAAAGTTGCCTTATTCTGACAACACACAAACGTTCTGATATGCTGGCAATGAAAATACAGTGGTGAAAAATGTGTTATGGAAGAATGCTTTATTCTTACTGTCGGGGATAACACAGAGATACGAACAGCATTATATCCGATATAAAATTGAACAAAAACTCTTCTTTTGAGGATAAATTAAATACTTAATTGAAGAGTTAATATTTGCGGGTACCAGTAGCGTCAGTTGCCGCGGATACCAATAGCAGTTGTGGTGGTAGCAGCCTCAACGTTAGGTACAGAGGCACTTCCTTAAGTAAAAAGTTGCCTTTTACGATAGCGGCAGCATCAGCGGTAGGTGCAACACTTCCTCCAGTAAAAAGCTCTGCCGTATTTTGGCAACACATAACTTTTTTTTGTGGTTTGTGCTGCACAGTGTTTGTTCCATTCCTGTTCAGTGATACATGTGCAAACACGCTTTGTTTTGCTCATCTTCATCGTAAAGAGAAAACAGTTTTCTTCCCTCTTAACAACTGTGAGCTTACATTCAAAGTGCATTACACCATCTGCTGTAAAGAGAGCGCAGAGTAATAGTTTCTCTTACAAAGAAACGCTCCCAATTTGACAGAGCAAAAACCCAATGAAACTCTTGTAAATTGCTCATCCGCGCATGCAAGAAAAGTGAAATAAATTACTCGGCGATCAACTTAGCATTGCGTTACCGTTCTCATCGCTCTGGGGTGCGACAAAAACAGTATAAAGTCGAACTTTCTACAGAATACGCACCCATGGTGAGTTGTGAATCTTCCTATAATATTAAATTTGATATTTGTCCAGATGCTAACGAACACTACTCCCTCTTAAACTGAGAGAGCAAACAAATGTTTACCCCTCACACGCGATGAGTGAAAAGGAGCTCTGCGACTGAAATTGGCCCTGACACAAGTAAAAGAGATTTATAAGGCTGTTCGCACCTACGCGAGTTTTCATATGCAATTGTCAATTTATGTGTGAAAACAAAAGCAAAAATATTCCCCTCCTTCACTTTCGCAAATAAAAACCAAACCAATATCAACAGAGTCGTCAGGGCCAATACTCTACGCCTAAATGTGGATAATTACTCACTCTGTGTGGGAGAAAGTCTAGTTCTTCAAGGGGCTTGGCAGGTAGAGAAAGAAATTTGAGCAAAAATCAAGAGAACGGAAGAAGCCTGGTGCAAATTGGAATTGGGTAGTACTTTAATACCTCTTTTGCACAAAATTTTAAACTTATGCAGTACAAGTAAATGGCCTAAAAAAAATCACCGTAAATTTGTCGAAACCATTAATTTAGCGAATACAATCATGCACTTTCATAGTTCAATAGAATCTAAGTTTAAGATAAAAACGAATAAACGAAAAAAATTTAAATTTTATTTCCCTCGATAGCTTTTTTGCGAGCTTTCTCAAGACAACTATAAATGCAATATCAGTAGTATTTGTACTGCCCATTCTTCAGCATAGTTTGTTTTAGTGAAATTACGGGACCGCTATCGACGTCCTATGAGTTTTCTCAACTGTTCGAATAATACGTAATTTTTGCACTAAAGTCAATGAAATACGTATTCCACGGTTTGTTTTCCACAAAATTTTAACACGAATAATTGTAACAGATACGACATTTGGTAGCCCTCTCCAGGAAATTCATCAAATAAATTGAGTTCTGATCAAAAATTATATCTCTGACAAGGTACCGCGATTGCGCACCGTTCCTTCGCAATCCAACTGCAATTTTACTCTCGACAGATTAGAAAAAAATTTAATTATCAGAAACTTTTAAATCCTTATTAATTCACCTTTTTATGCAACGTGAAAAGACACGGGGTATTCGTTACTAGATTATTGCGTGCATGAGGTACTTAAATTAAACTAAACAAATTTGCATGTGATGATTTTTTCTTGTAAATTAATAAACACCACGCCGACTAAGTTTACTGTCATTTCCTTGACGAGAAGATTTCGATTATTATATTCATAACAATTATTTTTTTTTTTTAAGGGGGGATTTGTTAGTAGCTTAAGTATTTATGATAAATATTAGTAAATAATGAGTATGTGTGTCCAATCACAAATGGTGACTTCTCAACACTGTTGGAAATTTGTAATTTTAATTGTTAGGATTTGTTTGCTTTCGCAATTAGGACTTATCATTCGTAGGGATTTAAACCTACTTGTCAGAAAAGGGGAAGTAAACTTACAACTAACTTAATTGCTAACTTATTGGCTATAAAGAGAGCTTATCGTAGCAATTGAGGATTGCAACGATTTTTGTCGAAAATTGTTAATAATTTTATTTGACATAGCTTCTAATGGTTCAACACCAGTAAGTCTATGTAATTCGAGTGTACCAAACCAAGGAGGACGCTTCAAAATCATTTTCAGAATTTTATTCTGAATCCTTTGAAGCGTTTTCTTCCTTGTTGAACAGCAACTTGACCAGATCGGTACAGCATAAAGCATTGCTGGTCTAAAAATTTGTTTGTAAATCAAAAGTTTGTTCTTTAAACAAAGTTTAGAATTCCTGTTAATGAGAGGATATAAACATCTCGTATATTTGATGCACTTGGCTTGTATACTCTCAATGTGCTTTTTGAAAATAAGTTTTTTATCATAAATTAGTCCCAAGTACTTAACCTTGTCGGACCAACTTAAAATAACCCCATTCATCTTGACAACGTGATTATTGTTTGGCTTGAGGAAAGAAGCCCTAGGCTTATGCGGAAAAATTATCATTTGAGTTTTAGAAGCATTGGGAGAGATTTTCCACTTTTGCAAGTAGGAAGAAAAAATATCTAAACTTTTCTGCAATCGACTGCATATGACACGAAGACTTTTTCCTTTTACGGAAATGCTTGTGTCATCGCAGAACAATGACTTTGTGCATCCTGGAGGCAAATCAGGAAGATCTGAAGTGAATATGTTGTACAGGACTGGACCCAAGACTGAACCTTGAGGTACACCTGCTCTGACAGGAAATCTATCAGATTTTGAATTCTGATAGACAACCTGCAGAGTTCGATCAGTAAGATAATTTTTCAAAATTTTGATTAGGAAAATTGGAAAATTAAAAGTTTGCAATTTCGCAATCAAACCTTTATGCCAAACACTGTCGAATGCTTTTTCTATGTCTAAAAGAGCAGCTCCAGTGGAATAACCTTCAGATTTGTTAGCTCGTATCATATTAGTAACTCTGAGCAATTGATGAGTTGTGGAATGCCCATGGCGAAATCCAAACTGTTCATTTGCAAAAATTGAATTTTCGTTGATGTGTGACATCATTCTGTTAAGAATAATTCTCTCAAACAGTTTACTTTTTGAAGAAAGCAAACTGATTGGTCGATAACTTGAAACTTCAGCTGGGTTCTTATCCGGTTTTAAAATGGGAGTGATTTTTGCATTTTTCCATAATTTGGGAAAATATGCAATTTTGAAGCAGCAATTGAAAATTTTCACTAAAAATTCCATTGTGCTCTCAGGGAGATGTTTGATTAGTATATTAAAGATTCCATCGTCACCAGGTGCTTTCATATTTTTGAAATTTTTAATAATTGATTTAATCTCATTCAAGTTAGTTTCAATTATTTCTGCAGGTAAAAAATTCTGGGAAGAAATTAAATCAAATTGACGTGTGACTTCATTTTCAATTGGACTCACAAAATTCAAATTTGAGTTATGAACACTCTCAAACTGCTGAGCAAGTCTTTGAGCCTTTTGTTCATTGGATACAAGAAAACGTTCACCATCTTTTAAAACTGGAATAGGCTTTGAAGGTTTCTTAAGAATCTTCGACAGCTTCCAAAATGGTTTTGAATATGGTTTCAATTTTTCAACTTTAGTCTCAAAATTTTGATTTCTCAGAAGAGTAAATCTATGTTTAATCTCTTTCTGTAAATCTTTATAAATAGTTTTAAAAACAGGGTCACGAGAACGTTGATATTGACGTCTGCGGACATTTTTCAAACGAATTAGAAGTTGAAGATTTTCGTCAATTATTGGTGAATAAAATTTCACTTGAGCCTTTGAAACAGAATAATTCCTGGCACCAACAATTGCACATTTTAATGCTTCCAAAGCGGAATCAATATTCACTTCGTTTTGCAAATCAAGCTCATTATTGAAATTTCTCTCAATATGAGTTTTGTATCTTTTCCAATTAGCCTTGTTATAATTAAAAACAGAGCTCATAGGGTTTAAAACTGATTCATGTGATAAAGAAAAAGTTATTGGAAGATGGTCAGAATCAAAGTCAGCATGTGTGATCAAATCACTACATACATGACTTTGATCTGTAAGCACCAAATCAATAGTTGAAGGGTTTCTTACAGAAGAAAAGCATGTAGGACTATTCGGAGACAAAATAGAATAGTATCCTGAAGAACAATCGTTGAATAAAATTTTGCCATTGGAATTACTTTGAGAATTATTCCATGAACGATGTTTAGCGTTAAAATCGCCGATTATGAAAAATTTCGAACGATTTCTGGTGAGTTTTTGTAAATCACCTTTAAAATAATTTTTGAGCTCGCGTGTGCATTGAAATGGTAAATATGCTGCGGCAATAAATAAAATCCCAAGTTCAGTTTGAACTTCAATTCCCAAAGTTTCAATAACTTTCGTCTCAAGATGGGGAAGAGCACGATGTTTGATTCGGCGATGAATAACAATTGCAACTCCACCGCCGGAACCCTGAATCCTATCATATCTATGAACCACGTAATTGGGATCATATTTTAATTTTATGTTAGGTTTCAAAAATGTTTCAGTAATAATTGCAATATGCACATTATTTACTGTTAAAAAGTTAAAAAGCTCATTCTCATTGGCCTTCAATGAGCGAGCATTCCAATTTAATATTTTAATTGTTTTATTTAAAATCATTGCTAAATTTTAAATTAGAAACAATTTTAATAGTAAAATTTGTGCCTATTTGAATGGCTTCAAACATTGATTTTGCCTGCAACATGGCGTTCATAAGATCGAACATTGCCTGTTGCAAAAAAGAAAGTTTACCTGCCGTAATAGGCCCCAGGCAGTTGACATTAGAAAAAATATTTTCGGCAGCAATATTAGCTGGAGTGATAGGTGTACAATTATTTTCTAGCCTGTTTTGCTTACCCATATTAACGGTTTTTTTCGAACTACCAACACTAGGCGGTATAATGTTCGAACTACCTGTAACCTGTGCATAAGTTAAACGGGTATGCAAAGGAGTAGGTAAACTATACGTCACTGGTACGCTTGGAGAATTTTGTTTTGAAGTTGGTTTTAATTGAGAAATTGAATTTTGTTTACCTTGCCTTGCCTTAACAATTGCTAAACGGACTGGGCATTGATAAAAATTTGACATATGGTTGCCGTTACAATTCGCACAGCGAAAATTTTTACTCTCTTTCACAGGACATGTGTCCTTTTTGTGAGAAGAGTCTCCACAATTAAGACATTTTTGGTCCATGTTACAGAATTTGGAACCATGGCCATAACGTTGGCAAGTACGGCATTGGGTGATATGCTTTTCACCTCCGCCATACTTCCTATAAGTTTCCCACTTTACACGCACATTATACAAAGCATGTGCTTTTTCAAAAAATTTTAAGTTGTTAACCTCATTGCGGTTAAAATGAATTAAATAATTAACAAGGGAAATTCCAGTTCTCTGACTGTTTTCGCCTCGTGATTTTTGTTTCATTAGAATTACTTGGGTAGGGGCTATGCCAAGTAATTCTGTTAAAGTAAGTTTGATCTCATCAACGGTTTGATCGTTGGTGAGACCTTTCAAGACAACCTTGAACGGCTTGGCGTTCTTGGTGTCATATGTAAAAAATTTGTACATCTTGTCAGTTAAATACTGAACAAGACGATCACGACCCTTTGCTGAGTCGGCTAATAAGCGGCATTCACCTCTACGGCCAATTTGATAGGTAACTTTAACGTCAGAAACAAACGTTGAAAGTTCCTTTTTGAATATATTAAATTCAGAAGAAATAGTTACCACAATAGGTGGAACTTTCTCCTTTTTTAAAGATTTTATATTTTGTATAGTTTCATTATTGGTAACTTCCATTTCACCAGCTTCTTGCTCAGGCAAAATATCAAAAGGATTGTCACTTCAGACACTCGATGTGTCAGAAAGAGATGCCTCTCTTTTCCTCCCCGCAGCGATGCGAGGTTTCTTTTTCCGTCCAGCCATTTCAGGTGATACGAAAAAAGTTAAAACAAATGTTAAATTTAAAAGTAGGTAGTCTTGAGAAAGACTGATGGGAAATAACTTTCAGGTAGTCTTTAAAAGACACACTGACAAAACACAAACTTTGAAGCTATAGGCAGTCAAAGACCAGTCCACAAGCAACCGAAAAAACGTCTGATCTGTAGGACAGTTCAAGACGCACTGTATTCATAACAATTAGGTAAGCACATTTGAGCGCTGTTGTCGTTTTTGATTGCTTGAAAATAGGAATTATGAATTATATAGTAATATTCAGTCAGCTGTCGATTTCGTCTCCGTTTAGACTCTACATTAAACAGGAAGAGTGTCCCAAGCAATTCAGAAAATTGCGCTACAATTTAAACACTGTGTGGGTGGTGTATTATTGTTTTGCAAGCCCCGGCTTTGGTAAATTTCCGAGACGATTTTCATCCGAGCGGGGAAAGACACTGATTGCATGCTTTCTTTGTTACGCTTAAAATCACCTTTCTCCTTTTGTTACTCGAGTCATAGCCAAATAAGCTAATGGCTTCATGAAGAAATAAAGATTATCCTGTGGCAAACAATTTCAATTCCAGACCGCCAGCTTGAGGAACGTTACGGTTGATGTGCTTTATGGTCTCTTTACGTCCCCAGTGGTGGATCGTTTGTATAATTCTGTTTAAAATTCATGAAGGTAAAACCGTTGTTTGGGTTGTGAAGCAACTGCATTACGTGTTTTAATTTTTCTTACTGAGTGTGGTGGAGGTACCTAATTATGGTTGAATATGGATCGAAAAAAAAAAGTTTCAGTCTAATAAAGAGGGTAAGATCCTCTTCGGTTAGAATAGCCTGGTACGGGAAATCGACGGTATTGCTCAGCCAATTTTCCCCTACTATTGACGCTCATATATTTAACGGATAACGTCGACAGGACTCCTACAACTGTCGGGGCAAATGTTCTTTTTTGAGAAATCGGTTTTAACGTTTCATTGTGAATCGATAGGGAAAGTCCTGTTATTAATTCAGTACGGTATATGCACGATGATCGATTTGATGTTTATTCTTTTTTAATTGGTTTGATATACATTTTTATCGCAGTCGTTTGATTTACACCTAGCAAAAACAAGGCAATGCACAGAAACGTTGGTGGTTAATTGGTATAACAATATCCACGAACGGCAGTTTGTAATTGCAAACCCGAATTGAGCGTTTATCTGGCAAAATGTCCACTAGAACTTAAAAGAATTCTCCTTTGTCCCGACATCAGGATGAATTAAAGTTTATTATAACACTCACTTTAATCGTTGTCTCCGTTTTTCGATACGGCATATACAGAACGGTAGTAGTAAAGTTCACTGTTTTCAGTTTTTCCCAAGTTATCGCTCCTGCCATTAAACCTGATAGCTATAATCAACATACTCGTTTCAGCATCAGGTGAAAGGTAATAACAATTCTCATCCAGCTTTGCGACCGAACGCGAACCATTAGAATGAGATAAGCTGATATTAAGTAACCGGAGTAATACTTGACCGGACGAACGATTCCACCATCCATAAATTGCGGGTCGAGTGTTTACAAACAGCGGACTGATTGTTGACTCCCACTTTAATTGAATTTCCATCGATAAAATTGAAAATTTATGATCCGTGTGTCATGCGGCAGTGGTGGTATTCCAACTGTGCAGTGTAAAGCAATCTACGGCCCCTCGCCTACGAAGACATGATAGGGAACTGCAGTCCGGGGATTGTTCAAACCAACAGATGTTATTTAAGCCTTACTTTTTGTTCTTTCTGCCATCATCCTTCCGCCCTGTCATGAGGAACTGAGAAAGCGCCGTCAATTCAGGTATCAATAAATAGGCTAATGCAGCACCCGTGCTAGTGTTTTCCCGTCCATTCCTGAGCGCAGCAAGCAGCGTTGCCAGGTCATTTTTTCAAAAATCTGGAAAAGGCAAAATAAAAATCTGGAAAAAATCTGGCAGTCATTTCGTGGGGTGAAAGGTTAATTTTTCGGATAAAAGTTTTGGGGTACGCAAAATTTGAGGTGACAAAATTGCAAAATTTCGCGCCAAAATTGAAGTGATGACCTTTTTGCGGAACGGACAAAATAAAATCTGGATAAAATCTGGATCATCCATGAAAAATCTGGATAATTGGACATCAAAGCTGTCTACTCGGATACATGTTCAAAAATCTGGATAATCCAGCTAAATCTGGATACCTGGCAACGCTGGCAGCAAGCCACCTAACCGGGTTACGACCGGGCGAGTGTGTGTCTGAAATCGTGCCGAACATATGTTGACCTATGCGGCGGCAGATAGGATAATAACAAGGTTAGGGTCCATGATTACACTGTCCAATCAATTTGGCACGCGCTTCACCGAACGTCATGGAAGATCTAATTAGAGACCAGCAAAAATCTTCGGTGACTTCCGTATTGATGAGCTTCGGTTCAGAGACTGGGTTGGCTTCCGAATCGCACGTTTAATAAGTGTGCAAATAATAGTGGAATACTTTGTGTGTAAAGGTTATTCAACTGTCCTTAAAGATGAAAAACAGAAGATGTATTCATTTTGTTGAAACCTAGGTATTATAGCACTACAGATTTTCTGTCTGCTTTATTTATTTTCCTGTGAGTATTGTTAGTATCGAGACAACGGAATGGAAACTCATAGCATCGTTCAAATTACCGGGTTTTATGAGTCTGAAGATAAAAATAAAGGAGAGAAATTAAAAGGTTTTCACCCGTACTTTGAAGAGAAGGTTACATCAATGAGGTTACGAGGTATAACTTTGCCTTTTTGCGAAAATACTCTCAGAATTTACTAAAAAATAAAGTTCCTCCTTTTCTTGAGAGCCGTTTAAATGCATTGTTCAAAAATACCATGTTCATAAAATGATTAAAAATTCATTTGGCTGTCCTTGGAATTTACTGTAGTTTCATGAAGTAGAGACGATTTCTGTGCCCGGCAAAATGCACCTTAAAAGCAGTTCTTAGAGTGAAAAGTCCATTAGTAGATCTTCTAGTAGTTTTACAAAATATTCTACATAATAACTGTTCATAACAATAATGCTTGCAACCGGGCATTTCTACACCGATCGCTAAAGCTCAACTCGACACTATTGCAAACAATGTAAAAAATCACTCGAGTATTGGAGAGGAAACATGCCTCATAAAACAGACATTTTATTCAGGTTTATAGATTCAACATAAAAAATCTTGATATACGAATCTGATACTACGATTCCATAGACCATCTACTCTTAATTTAAGCATTTCAATTTAGGTCGAACCTGTCTATTCGCAACTAATAATAGTAATTTCAATCAAAACTAGTTTGCTTGGAAAGTCAATAGAAGCGCTTAATGAATTAATTGATCGACAGGTTTGTTATCGAAATAAATCGATTACAAACCATAACAGCGAACGCTTTCAACGCCATCCAATAATACCGTTTCGTTTATGCAAAATAACCTCATCCCACGTTGCAGCGCAAATCATGTGCAGACTGGAAGGGTATGTGTGAAAAAGCCTATTTTTGATTGATGCAGGCAACATTTCCGGGGTAACCAAAATTGAATCGACACATGACACATCAGCGACACGTTATTATTTGTATGCTAGCGTTTTGTCGGAAAATCGATTAGCCTTGTGCGATAAAAATAGAATTTCATGACACCGTATGCACTGTTATGAAATACTGTTCGTGATAGCTGTACACTCAAAATTTGTTACATTATTGAATGCTGTACTTGGCTGTTCGAAACGATAATTCGTGGATCAACCCAAAATTGAACTAGTAACTTTAACTGGGTTCACTCAGCTGTAAGGTTTGATTCATTTAGAATCCGGAATCGTTGAAAGTGGCTAAATCGACCGTATATGATGTGCGGAAACATTTTCGTGAATGTAAATTGTTGTTTGGTTGGACTAGAAGACGCGTCGTAGGGTATACTTGCCTTTGATGGACCACTTAGTAGCGTAGCTGCAAATTTTGCAAGAAAAAGTGTAAATATCTAAACTGAATTAAGTATTTTATTATTTGAAAACATTAAGTAACATGTTTATCATCTTTTCTGCATGAAAAACAACAAGATAATTTCTCTATTTTCTTATAATAAAAGAAATAATTCATCGCTTCAGTTTCCTTTGAAGGGCCACCGTTTCCTTATTTGGACCACAACAGTTTCTTAATTTGGGCCAGGTCTAAATAATAAATCTCTTCAACCGTACCTGCCGCTGATGAAACTAACTCTGGCATACGCACTGAGAGTATTGGATGGCGGGTCATGAACCCACAGTACCATTGCGGGAGTCACTTCACGGTGAAAACAGAGTGAAGTGAATGAAGTCCTATTACGGGACTCACGTTAGTGAGAAAAATGTCACAAGGAATATTGCAATAGCATTTAATAACATAAAAGTTTACTATTGCATCAACATACCGGCTTTCATCATGCAGTCCGAATGACGAGGGTTTTCTGAGATGAATCTTGTAGACTTCGTAATAGGGAATCCTTTACGTGTCATCCGAGTTATCCAACGAACAATTGAATTCTCTTCCGCGGCAGTCAATGCAGTTGGTTTACCTCTTCGTGGTTTTCCTGACCACTTGCTGCTTGCACGGAACATTACGGTGGTTCGGGGAACATTGTAACGCCGCTTTTCTAGTCGAAACACCACTTTTTATTGCTTGAAGACACTCAGTAACAGCTGCTTCATTATATTTTTTACCAATTTTCGGCGTTTTTCCCATTTCAGCAGCAATTTTGTACAATAACACGATCATAACAAATTTATGGTTACTATGGTAACTATGATTCGCGGCGTTATATCGATGATAGTTCTTGTTCGAAATGAAGCATGTCGGAATAAGGAAAACAATATTATTTCCACCCTTATTTGGGCCACTATTTTTTCAATATTTTAAATGTTTTTTCTAGTAAAATTTATTGCTTATCTTTTAAAGACACTATTATCCTACCCGTTCATCGAAAATCTGATTAGTTTCGCTCAGAAAGTGTAATGCCAGTACAGTTTTTGGTAAAGCCCTTTTCTATGAAAACGTTAACAAACCATGGCAAACCAGGTGGCTGTTATTAAGGCATTTTTTACAGCCTTAATGAAGAATATTATAGTAAACGTCTGTTGCAACATTTCTGATGAAGAACATTATTGAAGTTGTCAAAGCACAAATCATAATAAGTATATTTATAATGTGTCATTTGGTGTAAGAAGTTTAGGTGGTCCACTGAAGGAAGTGGTCTATATTAAGCAGATCTACCCTAGTTGAAATCACAATTGGAAGCTTAGGTTGAAGGTACAAGTCGGACTCGATAATCCGGAGGCACGATCATCCGGGGGCTCGATTATCCGTGGCTCGATTATGCGGGGAAAATAGCTGGAAAATTTCTAGGTATCTAGAAATACCAAATTATTCGCGCTATATACTGCGTAGTTAATTCGATGCACGATCACTGTTCTACGCCCTTGTTCGCTCAGTATTGGAAACCCTTTCAATAATTTGGAGCCCCTACATAAACTGTTGGACCACTAGAATCGAAGCTATACAGTCGCGATTTTTAAAATTTGCACTAAGGTTCCTTCCTTGGAGTAACCCAACGAACTCACCACCCTACGAAGATCGATGCCGTCTCCTTGGCATGGAAACTCTGCAGTGTCGGCGAAATTCAGCTATGTAGAGCACTTGATAACATTGACTCTCCCAACCTGCTGGAGCAAATCAACCTGAATGTACCGGTAGTATCATTAGGATCTAGTTACTGTTCAAGACTTAACTTGAGACGAACTAACTACGGGAAAAATGAATCTGTTTTAGTGATTTGCGAAGAATTTGACGAAGTGTACCATTTATTCGATTTCCGTCAATCTTGTAAAATTTCCAAAAACCGTCTGAAACTGTTCAACACGGCCGCTTAAGTGTATTTGTAATAGTTGATAGTTTGAGTTTTATTCATGTAGACAAACGCAATCAGATGAATTAGAAAAGGGAATAATAATAATAATAATAGTAATAATAATAATAATAACAATAATAATAATAAAGAGAGGTGACACGATGTGGTCCCCGTGGTTCTGTGGTTAGCGATGTCGGTCGGCTAGCTCTCCCACACGGTTGTGACATCGGGTTCGATTCCCGATCAGGTCGAGGATCTTTTCGAGCCGGAAACTTTCTCGACTCAGCACTGGGGCACGGTGTATCGTTGTACTTATCCTACACATGCAAAATGTGCCAAAAAACAATATCGATAACGAATTCTCTCAACTAATCTAGTTGATCGAGACCGCATAAGCCCCCCAGGCTTGCGTGCGATATTGTTTTTTTGACACGATTGGCTCATCTCATTATGATTAAATTTTATACATTTGACAAACATCGACATACAGTCGCTAGATAATTTGTATATTTTATGTTGGCATATTTACCGTCTACAATATTCTTTTGATCAACAAACTGACTGTTCTGGATGGGTAAGGATGAGAAAAATATAAATAGAAAATCGATTCGGAGAATTCGGTTATCCGGAGGAAAATATTTTCCAAAACTCCTGATAATCGAGTCTGACCTGTATTAAGAACAATTAAGACAAAACGTATACGTTTGACAGTTGTACAAGTTGTCCTTCTGCGAGAAAGTGAGGTTGTTCGTGGGCCTTGCAAGCCTGCCCGCGGAAAC
The DNA here is from genome assembly GCF_029784165.1 of Wyeomyia smithii. Classification (NCBI taxonomy): domain Eukaryota; kingdom Metazoa; phylum Arthropoda; class Insecta; order Diptera; family Culicidae; genus Wyeomyia; species Wyeomyia smithii. Next base: position 84,766,341 of record NC_073696.1, on the reverse strand, counting down.
CAAAAAGGAACGAACGCTATAACAGAAAATTCGAACTAGAAAAATTGGCGAAGATCCAGACGAAGAAAACGGACTAACCATTGGATGTTCGGAACATGGAATTGTCGGTCTCTAAATTTCCTAGTAAGTACCCGTGTACTTTCCAATGAGTTGAAAAACCGCAAGTACAAAATCGTAGCACTGCAGGAGGTATGTTGGACGGGGACGATGGTGCTTACGAATAGGAATGGACGACACACCTTCTACCAGAGTTGTGGTGACACACATGAGCTGGGCACATGATATGGGTTGGATGCAATAGCGGGTAATTGGGAGGTGGCCGGTTAACCCTAGAATGGCAATTGTCAAGATTTGGGAAACGGAATGTCTACCGGAGGAGTGGAAGAATGGGGTTATTTGCCTCATTTACAGGGCAAGTGTAAATGAAACACATTTATGCCATAAAACTCAAACCAGTTTTTATTTCTCTTCGGAATCGATATAAGTAGTAAAATTACAATGTACTTAGTTGAATTCAAGTCTTTCACCTTTGTGTTTGATAACGGCTAGCAGACGCTTTTCGAAGTCATTGCAAGCCGCACGCACAACTTCGTTCGCCATTTCATCCCAAATCTTCTCCAAACGTTTTTGAAATGTGTCCAAACTCAAATGCCTAACGTCGTCCAACTTTCCTAGCATATATCCCTACATACTGAAGTCTAGCGGGTTCAAATCCGGTGACGATGCAGGTCATTCAGATTAACTGATGAGACAAGACAAATTCTGCTTACACCATTAATGAACAATCAATGCTTTATGCGCTGGTGCTGTATCCTGCTGAAAGCAAAAACTGTCTTTCCCGAAAAGCATTTTAGCGCAAGGATGCAAAAAGCCTTTGATAACGTGTTACAAATAGTAATCCCTGTCAATAAATAGCAATGGTAATTTCCCTTTGGTCGATGAACATCTTCAAACCATCATAGCTGACGCATTTTGATATCGCTCGACTGCTCTTTTATCGACTTGTATATCACAAAGACATGCTCCATGAACGCAGTCCTTTGGCTTGTTCAAAGTTGCCTCCATGGTAAACAACTTTTCGTCAGAAAAAATAATCACAACATTATTAGGTACGGGCATCTTCAGCAGCAACCGAGATCTAGTAACCCTGTCGGCAATATTTTTACAAGTTAATCCGTACATTTTCTGCTTCTTAAAAGCTGAATATCCAAGATCCTTTTTGACAACATTTTGCATGGAAGTGTGGCTCATGTTCATTTCACACACCATTTTTTCTCGCCGAACGGGCTGGATTTCGCCGGAAACGTTCCTTCACTGCTTTGATGACCGCTGGAGTCCGAACACTCCGTTTTATACCAGGTTTCTTCTTGGGAACAACTGTGCCTGCAGTTGAGACCGTTACGTAACTGTGATGTTTGCTCATAATTGCAAATTTTGAGTGGGGGCAGGTTGTCCAGCATTACATAATTTTATGGGGGGAGTCATATCGAACGTTACTTATCATTACATAGGGGGAGAGGGGGTCTGAAATCTAGTTTTCAAATCTGTTTTTTCAACTAAACCAAGAAATTTATTTTGCGACCTCATGAAAACCAAAAAGAAAATCCAATCCAGAAAATCTGTAATCTGTATATACAGATATCTGTATGAAGAATACGAAAAAAATCTGTATAAATACATATAAATCTGTTCATGTGGCATCACTGTCTAGCACCCTGAGCACCCTGTACATGAAAGGCGACAAGCTAGATTGTGGAAACTACCGAACGATCATTATCCTGAATGCCGTCTACAAAGAGATATCCCAAATAATTTTCCAGCGACTGTCCGGCTTCATGTAGGGTCGAATTCGGACATTCGGATTCCGCAAGTGACTTTGACAAGATGATGGTCTTTCCTGCCTGCTGTTCAATTTTGCGCTAGAAACGAGCGGGTATGTAAGGCTGTACGAAATTTTGCGAAAATTCGAGGTTTCCGAAACTGAAAGAAATTTTTCTCGAAACTCTTCAAAAAATGACTAAAATTTATAACTTTTAAGTAAACTTTTCATTGATTCATATTTAAAACGAACGCTTAGAGATATTTTAGGTTCATTGAAGTGGAACATTTTCAAGAAAACTCCGAAAATTAAGAAAAATAAAAACTCTAGATTTTCCAAAATTTTTAAGACTTAAAGCTTTGAAGCATTTCCGGACCTTGATTAGAGTTTATAACAGCAGAAAAATTGGTTTAGAAATCATAAGTTGTTAACATTTATTAAAAAATGTGTGCTTAATTTCGATAAATTTCGTCTAATTTCGTGAAACTCGAGATTTCGCGAAATTTCGCACACCCTTACGGGGGATGGACACGCGGAGCACGATTTTCGTTAAATCCGGTCAATTAATCTGCTTTGCGGATGACGGTGGCAGTGCCTCAGTCTAAACTGTTAAACAGAGAAGATAATTACGTCTAAAATGAAGTACCTGCTAGTGGGTGGTACTGAGCGCGACCGGACACGTCTAGGACAGGGCTAGGATGAGTTTGAGGTAGTCGACGAAGTCGTGTACCTTAGCTCAATGGTGACTGAGAACAATGATACTAGCCGTGAGATTAGGAGGCTAATTTTCAGCGGGAGTCGTGCCTACTGAATGGGCTCCACAAAAAATTACAGTCGAAACGTCTAAACCCCCGTGCAAAGTGCACCTTGTACAAAACGCTTATTAGACCAGTTGTTCTCTACAGGCATGAGACATGAACAATGCTTTAAGAGGACCTCGGAGAGCGCTCGGAGCTTTCGAAAGACGGGTGCTAAGAGCCATTTTTGGCGGTGTGCTGGAGAACGTAGTGTGGAGACGGAGATAGAAGCTTGAACTCGCGCAACTCTACGGTGATCCCAGCATCCAGAAAGTAGCAAAATCTGGACGGATACTTTGCGAGAACGACGGACAACTACCCTGCAAAATTGATTCTCACTTTGAATCCGGTTAATACGAGACGAAAAAAAGCACGAAGAGCAAGGTGGTTAGACCAGGTGGAGCATGATCTGGCAAGTACGATTCGAGTATCCTGGCTTCACCTTGGTTGCTCTCAATACCTTCCAGGGTTGCTGCCAATCGTATATTTCACTACGGAGCTTGCTATGATCCTTCCAGGTAACGGTCATCCGTTCTCGGAAACGTTTGAGCATACATAAACGGTTGATATGGCGAATTTCAGTGTTTTTGCGATTTTCAGAGCGGACCACATCGGGTTCTCGACGTGAGTGAGCAGAACTATATTTCTTCTTTCGTCTGTTGTGCTAAAAACATTCTCCAAACTTCACGTAACGAGATGAAACTTCTAGCACTGAGAGGCGAATTGTTTTCAAACAAATAGCTGACAAAATATTTCAAATCCGACCACCAGGGGCACAGCAACTAACAATATTTCCGGATTCTAAATGGAGCAAGCTCTACGAAGGGTTCATGCTGATGAATGACGAAACGTACGTGAAAGTAAATTTTTGACAGTTTTCAAGCCTTGAATGAAAAATACGCCATTGCTAGAAAAGATGTTTCCAGCAATTGTAGCTTGATTTCCATTGATTTATTCAGCGGATCTCAACCCTTTTTTCTGAGTACACTTTGGCGATATTTTTCTTATCGATTGTACCCCCTGGCTTGTAATGCTCTCGTGGAGTGGGAGAGAGTAGTGGTAGATCATGTTGAGGTAGTCTAGTTCAGGATTTAAATTGAACTATGATTTGTTTGATTACTGCAGTCATGTTTTAAGAGTAAGACAACACTTCAGTACTATGAAGAAAAAATCCGCCATTACTGAATTTTCGTTCGCGTATCCCCTGAAGGCCTTAGTACTATCAGGGGTAGGGTGCATAGGGAAAAGTGTTTGCAGAAAATTTTCTTTCAATACTTTTTTTAGAAACTTTTCAAGCTTCATGCTGTCTTCTGTGGTTGAAAATGACTGTTATCATTATCACTTCCGAGTCGAATCGCTAGACATATCAATCAACCGATATGTATTGAACGTTAACGACCCATCCAGAGGCGTAAGCTCCATGCGAACTAGAAATTGGCCATATCGAATTTCACAATAAACATTCATTAGGTACCGCACGGAACCTACCGGTCGTACATAATACATTGACAGTTTGTCCGGTATTGCCCCAGGCATCAACTCGTTTTTCTTTCGTTAACCCCGAACCCTACTTTAGTTTCGGTGAATTCATCGAACCATGACGGCCCACTCACCGAATTGGTAGGGGATGAAGCACGTGGTCACTGTCGCGTGGCACTCCACAGAACGGTGTAGTGAACTCCATGCCCTATCAAGCTTGAGGAGTGCGCAGTCAAGCATTTAAAATAGGCGGCGTGTGACTACACAGTTCTGTGATACTTTAATTGCTGTTAGAGAGATCCTGGATGGAACTTATCTTTAATGAGTTTCTAAAGTTAAATTTTAAAAAGTTATAAAAGACTCAAGTAACTAGTGACTTGGTTATTCAAAAAAGCCTAATGCGTTACTGACAATACCATAAACTTAAAAAACTAAAACATTTTTTCTTGAAACACAATACGGGGCCAAAAATCGCATTTAACTGTTTTTGCAACATAATTATTGACAACAGTTAGAGGATTGAAAACAGGACTGCATCTTTAACGTTTTCTTTTAGAATGATAATAAATCATGGGTTAAACTAAACCTATGTTCAGAGCAGTATTATTACATATGTTTTTGCGAACCTCAATCATCGCCGAGTAAGTGATCCTCTGACCTTATAATGTGTCAAATTCATACACTATTGCTAGATTTCTATGCTGTTATGTTGCAATACTCTATATAAAGTATACGCAGAAATCTTTACACAGTTTTGCACATCACACCAACAATCCCATCAAAAAACATCTTTATAAACCATTAATATAATCGATGTTCACGTCGTTCATAGAAAAAATCACACACAATGGTGTCAGTTTGTGTTCAATAAGCCGGAAAATGCAGCCAGGAACAAAAGTTAACCTTGCCAGCTAGTGACAGAGGCGTGTCGTATCGGTCGGTTACCTGTGGATACACATGAAAGGTGAGCCATAACCTATGACGACGAGAAATTACCCGAGAGATTTCCCATCACCCACCGACCATATCGAACTGAGTGATTGCATGTGCCAAAAACTTTAGTCTATTATCATGCGTCACATCAGCACACTGGTGAGATTCGAATAATTTTGAGGCTAAAATTAAAGCTAAACAATGAACTTATTTTACATATCATTTAGATTTTAGCCTAATTCAGAACCGTCCCAACACCACCGTGTGAACTAGAGTTTATCTACCCACAGCGCAGCGGTTGAACCTATTCCTCTTCATTAGGCTGACTATAATCGGTGAAACTATCATCGAAATACTTCCGCCATCTTCCTTTGATCTGGCGGCTCCTTTTGACTGTGTAACGCTAAGGCGAAGCGAACCGTCAAATCATCAAACAATATACCAACAATAGGAAAGTGCCCACCGACGGAGACGACGGCAGCAGGGTGGCGCAGGATCGATCCAAACACGCGCCTGAAGCTGCAAGTTGCCCCAAGCAGCAGGCCCTACAGTGACTTATGGGTTTCGACAAATCAATCGCTTATCGCTTTCAACCCATCTGAAGCAAACATTATGCTCAAAAGGCAAACATTCGACTGAGCTGATATTGAATGATAGCTACATGATGTTTACATCAAATTGAGTGATCTTTTCACAGTAGGTAAGGCGGCACGTAGAGATTATCTCTGAAAAATCGATCTGCCATTAATTCAATGTTTTCACACATCGTTCCGACTTCTTCAGCGTACGCTTTGATTTGCCTAGTCATAATTGAGTCGTACCGCCCCCGGGGTGGTATATGCTGTAGATAAATTATGATGTGCATGAAAATTGAGTGTTTGTCGTCGATTATTTATAATTTGCAAAATTGAGATACGTTTTCCTTGCTGCTATACTGGCCATTTGGTTTGGAAATATTGTTTCATCTACATACATGTTCAAGTTTCTTGTAACCGGCATTTCAATACAGGCAAAACTTTTCAAATGCCTGAAGTGGAGTAACACCATTTGGTGGCGTTTAACACACTTTTCGAGTATTTTACTGTTGGTGTTGTTACTATTCAATTTTGTGTGTATATTTGTATTTAAGAAGAATGTTATTGTAGTTGTAACAACATAAATTTGAACCTCATGTTGTAAATAGTAAAAAAAGTTTCCATCCGTAGCGATGAACCTCTTTGTAACAAAATATGTTAGCGATTTGATAATCTTTGTAAAGCTGTTAGCGCTATTGTATCCGTTAGCGGGTTAGCGATTGGCGGTTGAATATTTGGTTAGCGGTGCCCACCCCTGTCAGGATGTTGCACCATATACCTGCACATTGGACCATGAGCGAGCAAATCTCGCTTCCGCCGAGGCTAGAACTGAGTACGATGATATCCACATTCCACAAACGATTGGTGTTCCATAGAGGAGTGCTAAAACTGGCACATTCGTGGCTTCATGGGAACTTACTTCATCAGCTGGCCAACACCGGTCGGCTTCGTAGTTACTTCGTCTCGTCGTTGTTTGGCAGTTCTACTTATTGACCAACCGACAAAGTAAATAACGCAGTACGTAAAGTCGGATCGCTCTTCATTGGAGAAAATCAATATCCGCTCATGGCGGTTCCGTGTAGCTTGTGGGTGTTTCGAAACTTAACAAAATTTGCAGCGGTCAATAGAGGGAATTATTTCAACAGAAGGAGTTCTACTCAAAAGTTTCGTCTGACAATCAGAACTCGTAAAAATTAAAGGTTTGGAGATGAAGCATCACTAAGCGACAGCAAAAAACTTTTTGTGTTTTTTGACGTGTCCTTCATCACTAGACAATTGCAAATATTAGAATTGTTCTTGAATGCATGAATATTAACAAGGTATGTTACGGTGCTCCCACATTATAAGAAAAATGCACCAAAGAATCTGAGTACACCATACGATTCGTTATGACGTCTAGAATCGCTGGGCAAAATTTCAAAATCTTCGTAAGGTGCATTTTTGAGTAATGCCCTTTTGAAAGTCGTAAAGTACAAAAAAGTGATATAGAAACGACGAAATACTTGTTGCAAAGCACGTTCATCAACCACAATTTCATGAAATAACTTCCAAAATAGTTTTTACACATTCCAAGTATTATATTTCAAGGCATTAACAATTGGTGAAAAGATTTATTTGAAAATCCCACAGTGCACAGTGGTCCAAATTCGAAAAATCATGATCGCTTTAGATTTGGCCGTGAAAAATTGGTTGTATGTATTCCATGTCTTCAGCAAAATTGTTTCTTAGAACAAGGCTTTACTTTTGGCGTTTTCGGTTTTTCGATTAACCCAGCTAACAGTTAGATAAAAAACCTAAATTAATCCACCTAGCGGTCAGACCCAGCCTTTCTCATTCAATTTTTTATTTGTAAAAATAGATTTACAAGACCGCTTCAATACAATAAATGTATATTCACTCTTTAGGTTCTAAAATATTGATGTTGTAATCTTCTTTACATATAAAAATGCAGTCAAGTCTGTCTGTCTGTCTGTCTGATCCATATAGGCCCGAAAACTACCGAACCGATCGACGTGAAAATTTGTATGTAGGGGTTTTGGTCCCGATAAAGGTTCCTATGATAGTTTGAGACCCCTCCCTCTTCTAGAAGGGAGGGGTTCCATACAAATGAAACATAAATTTCTGCGTAACTCAAGAACAAACCAAGCAAATGAAACCGAATTTGGCATGTGGATGTTTTAAGGGGTAACTAATATGTCCATAATAGTTGGATGAAACACAAATTTGTGCACATCTCGAGAACTAATCAACCAAATGGAACAAAATTTGGCAGGTAAATGTTTTTAGTGGTAACAAATATGTACATAATGGTTTGACACCCGACTCCCTCTTCTATAAGGGAGGGATCCCATGAAAATGAAACACAAATTTCGCACAGCTCAAGAACCAATCAAGAAAATACAAACAAATTTGGTATGTGATTGTTTGTATAGGTAACAAATATGTCCATAATGGTTTACGCCCCTCCCTCTTCTGGAAGTGCAAATTTCTGCACATCTCGCGAACTAATCAACTAAATGGAACCAAATTGACAGGTGAATGTTTTAAGTGGTAACAGATATGTTCCATAATAGACCTCAGACAACATTTTGGATTGTAAGATGGCAACTTCCGGTTTCTGGAAAACAGCCAAAAATATCCGATTTCCACCCAATATAATAATATCCGGATCTAGAATAATACACAGGAGCTAAAATCGACCACATATAGCATTTTAAATTCTAAGATGGCGACTTCCGGTTTCTGAAAACAGCAGAAAATGACCAAATACCACCCAATATGAGTTTTTCTTTAACCAGTATGCCGTTCAAAATCCAGAAATTGTCTCCAAATGCCATTATGAAATCCAAGATGGCAACTTCCGGTTTCTGGAAAACAGCCTGAAAGGGACGATTCCCATTAAATATTAGTATTTCTGGAACCAGAAAGATGCACAGAAGCTAAAAATTGATCACAGACACAATCTTGAATTTTAAGATGGTGACTTCCGGTGTCTGGCGAACAGCCGGAAATGACCAAATACCATTCAATATGAATGTTTTCGGAACCAGAATTACGCCCAGATGACAGAAATAGATTTCATAGGCAACTTTAAAGTCCAAAATGACGACTTTCGGCTTCTGAAAAACAGTCCAAAGTGACAAAATATCACCCAATATGAGTTTTTCTTTAACCAGTATCCTAAATACAATTTTGAAATCCAAGATGGCGACTACCGGTTTGTGAAAAACAGCCTAAAATAAACAAATACTATCCAATATGAGTATCTCTGGAACCAGAATTATGCAATGTTAGCTCCTTGCCTTGACCTCAGGCACCAATTTGAATTGCTAAATGGCAACTTATAGGCAACAGTCGGAAATGACCGAAAAATACTCAATATGGATATTTCCGTAAACGTGATGATGCATAGAAACCAAACATTGACCCTGGACACCATTTTGAATTCAAAGACGACCACTTTTTGTTTCTGGAATATAACCAAAAATACTTCCCAATATGGGTATTTCCCGTGTCAGATTGATGCCAGAAAGTCTGCTGAAAATGACAGAATACCACTCAATATGAATATATGCAGAATTGAGGCGATGTACAGAAGCCAAAAGACGAGGATATTGTCATTTCGATAAAACCAATCATTTCAAACGGTTTGTTATTTGACTTTGATCATATCCTATGACCGATTCGTCGTGCATTTGCAGACTTTAAACACATTGCAAGGAATCAATGAATTTTAAACGTTCAAATAGTACGATACCACATTTAAATTATGTTGAGGCCACATTTATCGATCAAAGCAGGTATAGTTTTAAATAGTCTTTGAATTTCTCTTCTTTCCGTAACTTTTGAGCCACATATCAAATTGTTATGAAGTTTGTTATTTGTAAGTTCGAGAGATGACTCGTTCGTATGACACTAGTTATGTTCAAATAAGTCATGTAATCTTTGAGATAATAGACTTTCGTTGTTTTATTAACAATTTAATACATAACGGTTGCTTAAGTTCGATTATAATCAAATGAAACGGGAACGTGTAGGGCAGCCAAACTTTGAAACCACGTGTTCAATCATAATTCATCAGTTAACCCTTAACTAGCCCGCTCATCTGACACTAATTTTGTGGAAATCGGGTCAGCCATCTCTGAGATAAGTGAGTGAGTCCAAGTAGTCTTCGGAATATGTTCCTTTGCATAGCTGGATTTCACATTTTTAAACATAACAGGTAAAGTAATAGTCCGATTGTAAAACAAATCAATAGGGTCTTATGGGGCAACTAGACCTTCCATTTGACACTGATTTTATGAAAATCGGTACAGCCATCTCTGAGAAACATGAGTGAGATTAAGTAGTCTTCAAAACATGTTTCTTTTCATAACTTTTGAACCACATGTTCAATCTTCATAAAATTCAAAAGTTAAGGGTTTTCAGGTAGCCCGTTCTTCTGAGACTAATTTTGTTCAAATCGGTTGTGTGGTTTCTGAGATATTGTTGTTTTGGATTTTCACATTTTTAAACATAACCTCTAAACTAAGAATTCGATTACAATAAAATTCAATAGGGTCTTATGGGGCACCAAGACCTTTCATTTGCAATTAATTTCATGAAAATCGGTCCAGCCATCTCTGAGAAAAGTGAGTGAGAATAAAAATCTGCACATACACACACACACACACACACACACACACACACACACACACACACATACACACACACATACAGAAAATGCTCAGCTCGTCGAGCTGAGTCGATTGATATATGCCATTCGGCCCTTTGGAGCACTTTTATACTTTCGGTTTTGCAAGTGATTGCTATACCTTTTTAGGAGAAAGGCAAAAATATTTTTTCTAATTTTCAATACACCAGATGCTTTACAAACGTGCTTCACAACAAGTATTTCGTCGTTTTTATGTCACTTTATTTTCACTTTATTTTGTGTTTATGTCACACTCAAAAATGCATTACTTAAAAATGTACCGTACGATGGTTTTAAAATTTTGACCAGAGATTTTGGACGTCATAATGGATCGAATGGTGTATTCAGATTCTTTGGTGCTTTTTTTATAATAACGGTCTGTGGGAGCACCGTGCGGCGCCGGCGAGTAATTTCGATATGACACTCTCACGAAAGTTGAAGCGTTTTGGTAATGGCTAGTGGCACCAGAATTCATAGCAATGTTTGAATAGCTATAATCTTTCATTTTTTCCGGTTTAAGCTTTTGAAGTGCCTTTTTTTGTCGACCAGTGTAATTCCTTATTTGTTCTGTAGAAAATAGCAGGCGATTTGTTATTTCATGGTTTGCGTTTACACGATCATTTTTTACGTGTGTGTTTAATAATACAAACTAAAAGTATTGTTTTGGTACTCAGTGCTGGTGATCCAGAACATAAACAATGATTAGTTTTTGAAACTGCGTTTAATAGCGAAATAAAATGAGTTAAACTTGTGAATTTAAAAAAGTGTAAATATAAATTTATTATACTGAAACATGTTTGAAAACGTTTTTGTTATCAAACTGATACGAGCTATTAGTTATTCTGTTGACGGTTTGCAGTGTGCTATTTGAACTTACATTTTTTAAATCCGATATCTGCCAAACATTCTTTGTTTCTTGTCGAAATAAGGGTACTCTGCGCAACTCTGCGCAGGATTGGATAAGATGCATTTGAAAGCATTTTTTTCATGCTATATTTTAAAACTAGTGCCAATAGTGGCAAACCCTGCCGTTCAAACTTTAAACGCTGTTTTATGGAAGAAATACGTAATTTTTTTTTTCTCGCTTATTTTCCGTCGGTCTAGTTCCGCCACTGTTGTGGCCAATCACCGACGCCCAGGGAGGCGACTCCACGCCTAGGACCCTAACTCACGACCCGTTTATTAACGGACCGGCGCCAGCGGCTTTACTTCCTCACGCGATGGAAGGCGTGATCCCAGAGATTTTTCGCCTCAGAAAATCTCCCGGTGTCGGCTAGAATTGAATCTAGACCAGTTGGGTTGGTTGTGAGTGGATCACGCCACCTCACAACCATCGACACCTATATCGGCGGTGGGATTCGAACCCAGGCGTCGAGCGTGGTTGGCGGAGACGTTACCAACCACACTAGGCCCCCGCATACGTAATTTTTTAATTCCGCCTATTTTTTGCGTATTACGATGAGATTATACAATACCCAATGATAAAGATTTGTTCTCCACTGTTTAACTGTTTAACAGACAACTTTTCCTTAGACATCGTCTAGATTAAAGACACCCTTGAAAATCCAGCCAGAGCTCCGAAATCTCACATTCAATGCTTGGAATACGCCTGAAATGAAGCAAACTGTACACTCACTCTCAGCCTTTGCAGTGATACTAAATTGAATCTAGTTACCCTTACCCCAAATTTAACGTTTTACTGATTCGGCTGGTGTTACTTTTTGTCATGCTTTGCCATTCATTCGTTCAAGAAAGTAGTGAATGATATCAAACATTTAGCGCCTATTTAGTTTCGTCAGGCTACAGCAAGCATTGGGTGCTCTACAGGATGAAGCATGATTCTTTTAATTAGTGTTACTATAAAACCATTTTACAAGAAAGCAATGGCCAATAGTTATTTCAGCACCAGGAATTAGAAAATCACTATCAATCCAGCGAATTGATAGAATTTTGAACAGAGACTTCAGTCAAGCAAGCGCAAAGTAGTTGATATTTGAACGAACGAGAGATTCACACCGCTATCGGCACGGTAAAAAGTTTTTGTCAGAGCATGCTGTATGAGGGATAGAATAGATTGAAATAGCTGGAAATATTGTACTCTGAATGCTCTTATTATTCGCCTTCACACAATTCTGGCACTTTTTCCGAACTCTGGCTCCAGCAAATTTCATGACATTGCATTTTGTTCAAAGAAAAACGCAAAAAAATGCTGACTTAGTACACTTTGAAAAATCAAAGAAAATTTAAATGTTGTCGTTTTGCTCTAAAAATTTGGATTCTGATATTTCAATATCATACAACTATTGGAAAACGTTATTTGAAATGAAGTTCGCATCATCAATTTTGGGTCGATGGCTAGCTATTCCTCACTGTGCGTTTCGGCAACTCTGATGAAAATCAGCAGTCAATAATTTTGTCAAACTGATGAACCGTCAGTATCTGTCTTCAAATAACCTTTAACCTATGCTAACGCTTAAACGTGTCCATATTCTTTTTACTAAAATCGATATAACGTAACTCGATATAACGTAACTTTTTTGGATATCCTAGAATTACAATACAAAAATTTTTTTGGAGTGTATAATGTTCTGAATAGATGTTTTGAGTTAGTTTTTAAACCTATAAGTACCGTGAATGGGGTGAAATTGATCTTTTTTCGTAACTTATTATGTTCATCTACGAAAATTTTCCTAAAAGGGCATAAGAAAGTGTACTGCTTGGTGATTTTTTTTTCGTGCCTCGATATAACGTAACAAAAAAAAGTGTCATTATATCGAGGTATGACTGTATTATAGACTGATCGATCCATCGGAATTACACCGATAACATTATTTGCTCATTATAGTATTTACACTAAGTTCACTAAATTCCTCATAGTAAATTTATTTTGGTTTTAAGCACACCACCTTGTCAAATACCTATACGCTATGTATAAAAAAAATACTACAAGGTATACAGCCCTAGGGGTTGTATGAAATGGTGACGTAGGACAGATATAAATATCGATTTTAACTCTTGTCTAACATATTCCACTACGCCTGTTATACACCGTGTATCTAACACAGGTATAAGGGCTCCACTTGATGTCGTCTTAAGAACAAGAAAGAAGTTAAAAGTTCTACACGCAGTCTTTTGTGTCGAGTTGATTGTAGATTTTTGCATTGGAGGCGTGGCCACGCAGTCTCGAGAAAGAGAAACGAAACAAAATTACTCTGGTTCTTAGATTAACTAATTTGCGTTATTGATATTTGACCGATAACGGTGTTCGAGTGGGCACAAAGGAACAATTGAACCGGAAATTCACCCAATTTAGCAGTGGAATTTCTTATAATGAGGGTTATATCTTGCTGCGATGAACGTTTATGTTTGGTGCCCTGGTCGTTGTTGTAAAAATGATTGAGAAATACATGAACATTTTACACTAGTAGTAGTTGTGGAAATTCTCAAAACTCTTATATCCAAGACTCCATAGTTCTGAAAAGAACTGATTCCATATTTTTCAACTAGAAATGTGTGCCACAGAACGCTGATGATCGCACCACCGGTAGCATCGAATTTTTTGTTTGGCCGTACATAATAAATTAGCTCTCCGATCTGTCCTCCGGTAACTGTGCCAGCAAAATATCCTGCAGCATACGATGGTATCTGTTGCTGTCGTATGCAAAATAAAGGTAAAGTGTTCCGCAGTGCTTGAAAGTTGACTCGTTTTCTAAGAGCAAGCGCACCGCTGATTTGCCATTTGAGTTGCTATTTTCACAACGCTGGCCGTTGCTATTTTGGATAGCAACCGATGTTCGCACCGGTCGTTGCTTTTGAGGATTACCAATTCATCTATTTTTTTTTTAACGCCAGCAGTTGCTAATTTCTAAAGACCGTCACTAGCTAGCATTAGCAAAATGTTTGTGTGTGTCGTATTTCTCAAAATTCTGCGCATCTAGTAATAACCAATTTATCTGTCGGTCAATTGTTTCCGGAATGATCTGCGTTCTTTCTGCTTCATAAAATAACCCCTTTACTTCAAGCAACTCAGTTTTAACTTTGTTTCCGTTCTCCCAAATTATCAATAACACAATTCTGTTGCAGGTTTCTTCGTTTGTGCGTGCATGGATTTTTTTATCCTTGTATGTTTAATTAAAGTAATTGCGTTAGACCGTGGAACGTTTCGCAACGTTGGCTCCAATAACTATTATACTCAAAATTGGCGAACTGTCATTAATTGTATTTTATACTTTGTGCTGTCTCGATTCCTACAATTTGCTATTAATATTTGCAAATTTGCAGCCAAACAAAATTTAAATGTAGAACGCGGAAATTGTTCTCGAGTATTTGGTTGATTCTAGTGACGAAGAAAATGATTTCTCTAAACAAATCTTTTTATACGCGAGTATGAAAAGGATTTTTGTAAAGATTCGGAGTGGCTCTCAGCCTGGAAAACGGTAAAATATTGACCGCTATGCTGAGGAAGTTTGCCATCCAGCGTTTTAACAATGTTTTTTTTTTCGGAAACACCGGTCTATACAGATTTCCGAAGCCGCTTTCGAATTCGTCTTACGTTGTTTTCGAAAATAAAACAGCTGTAGATGCGAAAAATGGTTTTTTGTTCAACAACCGGACGCAACGGGAATCTGAGACTAATATGCCTTCAAAAGAGTCAGCAGCAATAGTCAGTAATACTCCCGAGCAATTCGCTCAAACCTTCCAGGTTTATTGAAATAATGACATGGTTGACCAATCTTGTGAGGATTTGAGCTTTATGCTTCGTGTAGATTAGAGTGCCAACCAAAATGGCGTTCGAATTCAAAAAAAAAAAAACTATAAATGTTTACCTGCCCGAAAAAATACCCTGTGTAAAATTTCAGCTCAATCGAAATTGAAATAGACTGGTTCACGCCGATACTTGCGTCCTACGACGTGGCTAGCCAAGGCAAAGCGTTTCGTCTTCCGGGGTCGACCAATTATGTTCGAAACACTCATTATTTTCATAATATTGTTACGAACATTTACCATCGAGCACAACAAAACAAACAACAGTTTGACATTATTCATCAAATAGCAACGATGCGGCACGTTGCTATCACGTTGCCAAATTTAATAACTCGCTTCTACCCGAGGTGGGGATTGCTATTTCCCAAACCAATATAGCAACGCCCGGTGCGGTTGCCGCGTTATGGTGGGAGTTGCCAAACTAGCTTTAGAAACTTCAATTTAGCCACCCGTGGGCTTGCTGTAATGCCGCATACCTCTAACAGCCATACTCCACTCGCTACCGTGTGACGAACATGAATGAAGCTGAATTTTCACGCAGTCTTTTGTATCGAGTTGAGCGTAGGTTTTTGCGTTGAAGGCGTGGTCACGCAGTCTCGAGAAAGAGAAACGAAACAAAACACTTTGTTGAGTCAGAATATGTAGGTAGTGGAATTTATTCCGTCCATGTTATTGTTATCCGTGCTCAGGAACCAAGGCAATAGCGAGGTAAATGTATGGGAAAGCTTGACCTTGGAACTTTTCCCCTATTTTCACCATTGAGTAGTAAAGCAACAATGTTTAACATTATATCAAACAATTGTCACACATTTTATCTATCCACCGACACATAAATGACACAGATGCATTAAGTCGTTCGCTTGCTAAAATCGTTTGAAATCTGACGCAACATTTGCCAGTTTCATTTTCAATTTTACAAAATGTAATCTAGCATAGAAAACAAAAACGTAATCCTACGTTAAAAACACCATAAACTAATGTTTGCTAATTCAAGCTGGTGCAACATTTCTTCACAAAGTGTGTAGTCCATAATCAACAATGCGGCGTACCGCAGATACAGCTCTCTAGTTTTAAAAACGGCATTTGGAAGTTATTAAACAATTGGTGAATAGGACACTGTCTGAAGAAACACGAATACCACGTTATTCGTTATTCACACTTAAAATAAATTAATTTCAGACATAAACTTGCAAGTTCTCGAATGATATTCTTTTAAAAATTCTAGAATTTTCAAATGATTTAAGACAATCGATGTTCTAGTTACCTGGTGTGTTATACTATTTAAAATGAAACAAGGATATGTGTCTAGGTCATAGGTTAACTCTTTTTGTTTCTGATGGGTGCTTCCAGAAAATCAATTTCACGTGTACAATTCAACGAGTTGGCCCTACAGCAAATTCCTGATGTTTCCCGGTTTATAAAAACAAAGATAAATAAACTTAGGAATGTTCATTCACCGAAAAAAATGCATTTCTGTAGGACTTTTAATTTTATTCAATTTAGGTATTTCTCTCCGCACGATTGTGGCATGAGCTGTATGACAAAGGTCTGGAAACCTGTCACGATAGTTTCTGCTCTCTGCAGAAAAAGTAATATAATTATAATAATAATCGTACTCAAAGTGAATCAAAGAGTTTTAAAAAATAAATGCAAAAATGTAAAATAAAATGTAAAGGAAAAGAAATAAAGAAATTTTTATCTAATCCTGCCAAATCTGTAGTCTGTTCATCAATAATCGCTGCTCCTCTCGCCATCATCTTCTATCATACAGTTTTTTTAGGTTTGTTATAATGGTCGTAGATAAATGTGACAAATAGATAATATGAAGGTAATCAAATTAATATGAAAATCAAATCACAACCTTGGATTTTATTAGTGCAGCAAATAAGTTCACTTATATGGGCCTTTGTTACCAAATCCCACACGCAAAACTTTTTTGTATGAACTGCACAGTTTCTCGATGGCCGTGACCTTTGTAGTTTTTCTCACCTCCTCGGTGCCCCAGCCCCAAACACCACGATGAAAGGGATTCGATTACCTAATAGCTTTCTCGTTGATTAGCGGTTCCTCATTCACCTTTGGGCAATCATCCAGCCGCCGATCGAGTGCTATTTGCCACTTGCTGATGAGGGTTCGCACTTGGATTACTACCAGTGGTACGCATACCCCACTTGAAACAATTGCCTTCTTTTCTGTCGGGTTCACCTTTTTGTAAAAGATAATGAAGCTCAAAGCACCGGTTCTCATAAGGTTGATTTTAATGTAACAAATTCAGTTACAACCTGTACGGTAGAGCACCAGCAGCGTGGGTAGAGCGTCTAGAGTTTATGCCAATTCCTTTCTTCTCCCATCTCCCATCCGGTAACGTATGAATGAATTCGTGCGAAAGCAGAATCATCAGTCATCTCTAAGCTAACAACCCTGTTTGTGGAGATTTAAAATCTCCAAACAATTAATTAATTATGATTTAGGTACTCCTAGGCCGGCATTCTGCTCTATAGGATTCTCCTCTGCTGGCATGAGGCCATTGGCCCTCAGCAGTGATTAGAAGCGGTGTACTGTACAGTGGTCGTTAGTTGAACTGGAAGTTTCGTGCATTCTAAATTTACCCAGAAAACAAATGATTTTTTTTGTTTATCCGATAGTTTCACTTCTATACACAGTTTTTGGTTACTATATTTAAAAAAATTATCTAGAGAAAAAATGTTACTATAAAAAATTTACGTCATTGGACGGTACACAAAAAAGAACGGATTGTATTCTATGGGAATTGGGAATGTATGAAACGAGAAGGTCAAACCATATGGTCCCTTTTCGGAACAAAAAAGTATCGATGAGGAAAGTTGGTTAAATTATTCTGGTTTGATTGAATCGCAAATTACGAATAAACTCGAAATGGAATTGTTTCTGAGAAGTGATATTCCCATATGATTCCGAGAAAATCCGTCTGAATGCCCATACATCTTATTATCACACCTCTGCGGATTGACTTCTGATGCGTGATGTCATTCCTATAGACAATGCAACGTCGACCAGCTGTCAGCGGCTTGGGGCGTACGGCAAAGGTATAAAGATAGTAGGATTCCGTCCGTGGTCGCGTGTCTTTTTCGTGAAGAGAGCAAACGTGTAAAAGAAAAAAAAATGGAGCGAACTTTTCCCCTTCGCAAAACAGCGCAGGACGGCGTGAAATGGTACGAGCGTGGCCTTAAGCGTGGACAGATGTTCGAAGGAATTCATTGAAGAAGCACTCCTTAGAGCGCGTGTGCTCTGTAGAGCGTAACTGCAGGACAGTTCTTACGCTTACGTTCGCTTGCAGCCTACACTTTGGGTGGTGGAATTTTTAAGCAGGGACAATGTTCACATATGGGGAAATGCGTTGGTTGTTTTTTTTGTTTATTGATTGCAAGATATCTTCCAATAGTAAATAAATTTATTTATATTTTCTTTTAAAAAGTTATAATAACTATACGAAATGCTCTAGGCCGATTTTCTTTAACTTAGCAACACAATAAGTTATGACATCTTTGAATTTACTATTTTTCTTCTTAAACAAGCAACTAAATGCACCATAAACCGAAAAGATCATTCGTCATTATTTACGATTATGCAAACCCTTGAATCGTAATACTCCACATCTGGGGATAGACGAAACTTTCAACTCAACGGTCAAGTTTTATCGGGAAGAAAGTCCATCAACTTCGCGCTACTATTTTGAAACCAGTCTTTCCATTCGCGCCTACCCCAATCCCTTTTGGCATCGGGTTCAACTGCAGCCCCTAATGTTGCTTCTTGTGCGTCCCCTTCGTATGGCGTAGCAAATGATGATCAGACACAACAACACCCGTTCCATCAAAAGGGGCTCGCCGATCCGTGATGCGATCCCTTTGCAGAGTGCGATCCTTGCTGATAAAATGCTAGAATTGAGCTGATGAGGCAAATACTGTCCGCCCGGTTTGAATGCCATCGCAGTACGTTCCTTGCATCCGTCCAGTTCGGATCACTGGCCCATATTGAAAAGTGCACGAAAAGTAAGCAAAACAAAACACGCGAGGTTCGTCGCTTTCGATCGCTACAAAGGTCACCGCAGGAGATCGCTTCGCGAACATCAACAATAATCGCACAATCGGAAGCGAGTTATTAGAGTGCTTCGCCCAAGAACGTAAACGATAAGAGTGCAGAGATTGGACCAAAGGTGTGCGATGATAATTTGGATAAAGAATCGAGCAAAATCGGTTTAATGAATCACTATTCAACGACGGTTGGCTTGAACCGGCTTAGCGGCTACGGACTGGCGCTGATGGATAGCTATTTACCGAATTACTCTGCCGACACGTCGCTGTACCGCAGCTTCAGCTCCTCAGGTGGCGACACGAGTCCATCGTTCACCGGTCGTGATGGGACCTGCGTCAATTATGGGCTGTCTTCTTTCACGGAAATGGTAATCGACAGTGAAAATTTCGTTTCGGTTGTACCTTTACAAGATGATTACTATTTGGATCAAAGGCTGTTGGAAGTCGAAAATCATCAACTTGTTGCTCCCGATTTAACAAGTGACGTAAATAAACAGCCCGTTCGAGAGATCAGTGGCAAAGGTAAGCGGTCGAGTGGCAATCGACGGAGCGGTAAAGTTGCCAAACCAGAGTGTAAAAATTCGCTTGAAAAGCCTACTACACCTCCCAGCCCAACCGTTCTGAAAAAGCGACGTTTGGCAGCAAATGCACGAGAACGCAAACGAATGAACAGTTTGAATGTCGCTTTCGATAGGCTCCGTGAAATCGTCCCTACACTTGGACCAGATCACAAACTGTCCAAATTCGAAACTCTGCAGATGGCACAAACCTACATCAATGCGTTAAGTGATCTACTGGAAAGAGGATCAGATGCCACCACTTATAGTTTGTTCGATAGTGGCCCCATTACGGACAACAGTGATAGTAACAACAATAGTAACAACAACAATCACGATCGGAACACTGTGGATGTGAATTCACAGAGAGTGTATGAAGTGAATTTTTTATAACTACCGCCAGAAATGCGCGAAAGTTTTGCTGCTCGAATTGCAAAATCAACTCTTAACGAAGCCAAATCTAGTCTTAAGGTCTGTATCAATGGTTCTCCTTGTGAAGTGATGAAAGATGCTCAATAAATTGCTGCCTTTATTTTACACCCTAACTTGTTGTTTAGATATTCTAAAATACTGTTATTAACAACCTCTGTTAATGTTTAAATCATGGAATTGTATAGAAGAAATAAAGTAACTACTACAGTCAGTTTTTTTCACGCGAGGGATACGTTTAAAATTAATATGGAACCGCGGTAAAAAAATACTAAGTTGAGTTGAAAAAATAACGTAGAAAACTGTCCCAAAACGTTTGAACTTTGACTGAATATGATAGTGATCAATCTAAAGACCAAAATGCAGCATTATAAACTTTCAGTATTTACACCAAAAATTGTGATTTTTTCTTGAAAATTGATATATGATCACTTTTGTCCTAAAACGAAAAACGTGATTGGAATGAGGTCGATATCTTGTAGCGTATTTGAGTAATTGAAAAAAGCAACCCGCGTAAAAAAAACCTGACTGTACCACATCATCATTAATATTTTGTGTTTTAAAAACTATAACTTACAATCATAGAACAAAGACCTCAATTTTGAAAATTCATGTAAAACATATGTCACGAGTCTTTCGCATAATTCCAAACTACTATATATGTCTGACCAGTTATCCTTTACAGTTACTGTCGATAGCGAAGTTTGTCAAAGAAAGTCGTTACTTCGTACAAATCCCTAAACTATGTTACAGACAAGTGTCTAAATATATATCTCATTATATATACTAATCTAATTATATATATAATATCGCATTCCACGGTGCTCCCACAGACCGTTATTATAAAAAAAATGCACCAAAGAATCTGAGTACACCATTCGGTTCGTTATGACGTCCAGAATCTCTGGTCAAAATTTCAAAATCATCGTACGGTACATTTTTGAGTACCTAATGCCCCTTTGAAGGTCGTAAAGAACAAAAAAGTGATATAAAAACGACGAAATACTTATTGTAAAGCTCGTTTTCAACCACCATTTCATGAAATAACTTCCAAAATAGTTTCTACACATTCCAAGGGTTATATTTCAAGACATGAACAATTGGTGAAAAGATTCATTTGGAAATCCCACAGTGCACAGTGGTCTAAATTCTAAAAATCGTGATCACCTAGATTTGACTGCGAAAAATTGATTTTATGTACTCAATGTCTTCAGCAAAATTGTTTCATAGAACAAGGCCTTACTTTTGGCGTTTTTAGTTTTTCGATCAATCCACCTAACAGTTAGATAAAATAAATATTTTTTTCTAATTTTCAATGTACCAGATAGCTTCCTTCAGCAAAGTTGTGGAAATTTTTAAAAGATAAACAATTGCCGAACACTACGATGTCCTATCTGTACGTTGGACACGACGAAATAGAGTTTTTTGTAGAACATTTCTCTTTAAAATCAGTTATTTGTCTATAACTTTTTCTATTATTGTCAAAACAATGAATTTTATAAAGTCTTGAGTGAATCTTAGTTGAATGAATGAAATCTTAAAACATTTTGCATTGTTTTGACCATTACAGACAAAATTATAGACAAAAAACTAATTTTGAGGAGAGGTGTTCCACAAAAAACTCTATTTTGTCGTGTCCAACGTACAGATAGCATATCACATTATTCAGAAATTGTTTTTCTTTTAAAATTTTCCACAACTTTGCTGAAGAAAGCTATCTGGTATATTGAAAATTAGAAAAAATATTTTTTTTATCCAACTGTTAGGTGGATTGATCGAAAAACTAGAAACGCCAAAAGTAAGGCCTTGTTCTATAAAACAATTTTGCTGAAGACATTGAGTACATAAAATCAATTTTATTCGTTTATTCGAGTTTAGGCCACTGTGCACTGTGGGATTTTCAAATAAATTTTTTCACCAATTAGGCTGGTACAAATTTCGAATTCTTTTTATGTCCGAGGTTATCAAAGTTGGCAAAAGGGGTGGCAAAAATAAATAACACCGAGACGAAAAAAAAGAAATATCTTTGATCAAAGTTTGTGTGCAAGTTATGACGTTTGTAACTTGCACTCAAATAAATGTTGCAAAATAACATTTTTTTGTTATTATTATTTATTTCGCTTGTTATTTGACGGCACTCTCGCTGTCACTGGACTTGTTTGTTGTTAAATAAAGCATTTATGCTGTCGGAAAACCAATAAAATTAACAAAACGGTTTGAGTTTTTTTTTCTTCCCCTTCCAATATTCAAGAATTTTGAAGGGGGGTGACATAAAATGAAAATAAAATCTGTAACGGCCTTATTAATGTCTTGAAATATAACCCTTTGAATGTGTAAAAACTATTTTGGAAGTTATTTCATAAAATGGTGGCTAAATACGTGCTTTATAATAAGTATTTCGTCGTTTTTGTATCACTTTTTTGTACCTCACGACCTTCAAAAGGGCATTACTCAAAAATGTATCGTACGATGATTTTGAAATTTTGACCAGAGATTCTGGACGTCATAACGAATCAAATCAAGTACTAAGATTCTTTGGTGCATTATATTTTATAATAACGGTCTGTGGGAGCACCGTGATTCACTTACAAATTTTCGCATTTTTCCATCAGAAAAACTCAGAAGCTTGGCAATCCATGTTACCGGTAATCAATGTTATTTAACGCTATTGGAAACAATATTATCATAAACAACCCCAAAAGACATAACCTGTACAAATATACACCAATGTACCATCGATACTTCAAAACAATTATATAAGAAATAAGATACAAACAATACATCCTTAAATTCATTTTTTCTATCTTATACAAGATCATAACATTCCGTAGTGCGAATTTTTCATAAATGTAGGCAAAATTCACTAGAATTCAATAAAACGCAAACAGTCTAAAAATCCTAATTCTTAATTCCAATTCATCGGTAAAATTCCATCTAATAAAAAAAAGTAGGAGAGCGGTGTCCAAGACACGATCGCATGACGTTAGACTATGGTATTTTATTATTCCATTGAAACAAATAGTAGACGGAGTACAGTGCATTTACAAATGCTGAGACGTCAATAATTCATGCCAAATGAACAGATGAAACTCTTTTATATTGGCGCCTTCGCTTCATACATATTAGAATTAGAACAACCTTTATACGTACTGCCAAAAACAAATTTTAATGTAGTAAATTTCCTTTTTCAGTAAACAGGAAACTAAACGACACTATTTAAATTGCAGACCAGAACGATTCAAGCGGGAATCCTCAGATTAGAAATTGTTTCACATTAAACGGATAAAACTCAAACTCATTATCCAAATTTCTAACGAATGCTTACATAGGGGACAGAGGGATTCGAGAAAATCTTACGTAAGGCTGAAAAATTTAACATATAAACAAAACTTACAAAATAAAAAAAATAAAATAAATGATTTATTTCTCGCTGAGATTTTGAGAGTTGAACCTTGGAAAAGCGTGAATTTACCTTTGCTGGGTTATTATATGTTTATGTACTTTACTTCGTACACTTAATTCTTAGTTTAATTAACTTTATCAACATTTTAACTGAATTGGTTAACTTGTTTTATTTTTATTCTCAACGAATGCGCCATATGTAAAAAATTTTTTTTTAAAACAATTTTTCCAGAAAAAGAAAATCTTACGTAAAATTCGTCGGGAGGTGGATAATGCCAAATCTCACTAAGCCCCATTGTAAGGGGAGAGGAAGTCAAAAACTTTGGAAAAAGTTCTTACGCAATTTGTGGATGACGCCTCATATAATAAAGACTAAATTTCTGTGCACTAGAGCAAGTAAAACAACAACAACAAATCATTTCCAAAGTCAGATAGGTTGTATATTGTAGTGTCGGCTGTGCTGGGGAAGAAGGGTAGTGATTGGTTGCTCGGTATGGTTTAGACAATCAATGTTATTGACCAATTTTTCAACAGTGTATCTCAATCAATTGGTTGTTTTTGTTACTGAAGCTCAACCTCAAAAGAATTTCTGATAGGGTAATGCTAAAATCTAATAATGAAGGCGCCAAACCTTGACCAGTTTTTCCATTGTTGAATTACTAGATTTTCAAATTCAGCCGCCTAACTTCCATATAGAGGTTAGTCCAATGTCAAGGAGTAAAATATTGTATATTAAGTCATAGTCTGCATAGAAGTAAAAAATAGTTACCATAAATGTTAGTATATTAAAAGTTATGGAATGTATCTGTAATGGTAAGAAAAAGACAAAGGCAAAAAAATAGTTATGCGGTTCATTCATATATGTATGGAATTCAAGAAGATCTTATTGGAAAGGCGGGGGCGTAGTTGGTAATGTCTCTGTCAACCACGCTCTACGCCAATGTTATTATTTGACAATTTTTGAACAATTTGGTGCTGGAGATGATTATTCCTCAATTGTGACTAACACATTTAGAACTGATTTTCTTACAAACTATTCATAAAATAAGTAAATGAATTGTATGGAGAAGAAAAAATATCAAGTTTCGGAAGAATTTGATCATTATAATAATTTATATTCTGGAACAGTTTTTGGTAATTATATATAGTGTATGGAACCTATTTTAAACAGCTTATGCAGCCTCATGTGTATTGAGACGAAATACTTGAAAGGTGTAATGAGAAATACGACAATAAGTATATAAATTAGGGTAGGGAACATATTCTAAGCAGCTTTAGGAACCGCCTGTGTATTGAGACGAAATACTCGAAATGTGTAGGGTGAAATTCAAACAGAAGTATATCAATCTGTTCTCTATCCTTTTCTCTGTCAGAAATTGTTTTTAGATTGTAAAACTAAGTTGGCAAACTTAAACAACAACAACAAACAATATCGCACGCTTAGCCTTGGGGCTAATAGCGGTCTCGATCAACTAGATTATAGTTGAGAGAAATCGTTACCGATATTGTTTTTGGCACATTTTGCATGTGTAGGATAAGTACAACGATACACCGTGCCCCAGTGCTGAGTCGAGAGAATTTCCAGCTCGAAAAGATCCTCGACTCGATCGGGAATCGAACCCGATATCACAACCGTGTGGGAGAGCTAGCCGACAGACATCGCTAACCACAGAACCACGGGGACCACAAGTTGGCAAACTTTAATAATAATCAATTAAAGTTACCAATCGAGGGACACTATTTCAATCACCCCGAACCTATTTTAAGCAGTTCCCATCTGTTTTGCAGGCGTTTTTGAAGTAGAATACTTCTCTCAGGAAGTTCGGCTACATAGGGATGTGAAATGAAAATCTAAAACCGAAAAAAGTGAAGAATATGTCCAATTTCAAATGCTAATAAATCGGTTAGTATCCGATGGATTTCCTTCGTTCTTGCAGCAATAGATTGGAAAATATTTTAAGATTCTTCCCAAAAGAAGATAATTGTAATTTTATTATTCACACTATTGTACTATTGATAATAGTCAAGCCTTGTCAAAACGAAAAATTCGATCTCTGATTAGTCGTTATCTGATTGCTTCCCAAGCACGGTCGACAGAATCATATACCTTGTAATTTAAAACATGCTAAATGGCCTATATAAGGGCCTGTTTCAGCCGAAGCCGCTCATAATAGTTCTAGACAGCGACAACAGCAGTCGTCCTCCCTTAGCAGCAGTACTAACAGTGCAGTGGATACCAATGGCAGCGTATAGCGGCCACAACTGTGGCATGGCTATGGATAGCGCCCTAGTTGCAGCGGATTAGTGAAATGCAGTGAAATTTAGTGAAATGCAGTCTCTGTGCGATAGTGGGCACTAGTAAATGCATTCAATGAAAAATTGACTCATTTTGACAACACGTGCGCCGTCTAGTTTTGACTGTTTATTTCATCACAAGGAATACGTTATTCGCACTGTCAGGGATAATGCAAAGATGTGATCGGCATCTTATCCAATACTGAAATGAACAACAAATTGTCCTTTTCAGGATGAAATAAAAACTTGATTGAAGAGTTAATATTTTCTAATTGAGTTAATATTTTCTAATTGACTAAAGTTAATTCACATTTTTAAATTTGTAAAAGTTATAAATTTTACTTTAGCTACATGTCTCAGAACGTACTGAATTATCTTTTCTTTCAGTATACCTTGTAATTTAAAACATGCTAAATGGCCTATATAAGGGCCTGTTTCAGTCGAAGCCGCTCATAATAGTTCTAGACAGCGACAACAGCAGGCTTCCTCCCTTAGCAGCAGCACTAGGGTTGTCGATAATAAAAATAAAATATCGATATTCGTTTTATCGATATTAAAAGCGGCTTCGATATTGAAATCGATATTACGTGTCGATATCGATATTTTATCGATATTTTCCTTTATATATTTTTTGTTTGGATTTTAGTTGGGCCTGAAACAAGCTGAACGCCGACGTGAGCGATCGGGCGAGATTCTTGCCGAAGGTTAATAAACAGCCGTGAGTAGAGTTGTTCATTAACCTACGGTGAGAATCTCACCCGATCGGTCGCGTTGGTGTTCAGCATGTTTCATGCCTTAAGCAGGTATTAGACCAAGCAAATATTTGCTATTTTTTAATACAGATTTTATTTTGTGCAAATGAAAATCGTACCAAAAATAGCAAATATTTTCGTCGTCTAATACCTGCTTTAGTATTGCATATTCCGGCGAAGTGTTTGCTATTTCATCTCGTCCGTTAGGACAGCGGGCCGATTGCTGATCGCTTTACGCAAGGTGCATTTTCCAATCAGATTAAACCGACGTTTCGTGAGCCGCGTCTCCTAATCCTCACTGATCCATTGACTAATCAGCAGCCAGTTACTGAAGCATCCTACCTGAACATTCATGTTATCGCTTATGTAACACCGATTCTTTACTGAAATTCATCGATCCTGCCATCCCAATGTAACACCAAGGCATCGCATTTGATCGGTTTAATGTGGTGGTTATAACCCCGAGAAGTTCCACACCCAAATTTCTGGAAATTCGCTCTATACATGCTGTCAATAAAAAAAGAAATATGGCAACCATATTTCTGTCGAACTGCTTACATTTTCCATCTAGCACTTATTGATTCTAATACCAACAATTCTGGTACCAACTTTTTAGTTGGTTTGCCCTAAAATAGCTGAAATAGAGTAAACGTCCTTTAATTTCTATTGACCTATTTTCGAATAAATATATTTATCAATGGAAAACCAAGCCTTAACCAGGGTGGCCACCCAACCGAGAAAACCGGGAAAAAACCTGGAATTGTTTGGAACCGGGAAAAAACCGGGAATTTCACTGAATATTACAAGCCGGGGTGAGATTGTCAGCTATCTCATGGCGATCACTAAAATTCCTTGAATAAGTTTTCTCGAAAACGACCAAGAAAGACTGGTCTTCTGGCCCGGAAGAGATGGCTGACAGGTTACGGGCTGGATGGCACAATCTCACCCCGGCTGCCAGTATATTCAACTCATTTCTCACAGTGCTTATATCAGTTTTGTTTTTATTCATCTTTCTCTTGGAAACCAACTTGACCACGGTAAGCTCCCCGGAAGTAGCAGTCAAACGGCTTGAATTTTGCCTAGAGCAAATGGTTCACGAAGATAATCTCGCGGGAACTGTAGTTGACAGATTTCGCCAAGAATACTCACAACTGTTGGGTATGCATTCGACGGAGACATTGCTGACTTCCTACCGCCGTAGTGAAAAACGCCTTCATACTTTCTGTAGAGATCTGATAGCTGATTTAGACAAGAAACGTCCTAACTTGACCGTGTTTATTAAGGAGATTTTGATCCAGCGATTGGTTTACGATGCAGTACAGGATGCCGGTGGTGAAGACGAAATTGATATCACCAAGTCGTTAATCTATTACGCTCGCGTTTCACATAGCCGATATATTGAATTGTTGAAGACAAAGAAGAAGGAGAATTCAGATCAAGATGAAGAAGCCAGAAAGAAGAATGCCACGGCCCGTGCTCTTGAAGCTAATGTGTAATTCTTTTATATATTGAATCTTCGGTGGTTGAGGTAAACACGGTTCCTACAAACTTAATTTGGCCTAGGAGTCCTCGGTAATGAGTATTATATGCGTTGTTTATAAGTTTTAAAAATTCTACGCCCCCGCGAGCGGCCTTCCGGCAGTTAACCGGAACATTCGCCATGGTGGACGAAAACCTGCGTGCAGGCATGTTTTCAAGCTTTTTCTGTGTTTTTTATTAATTCCTCCTCCGTTTTCGCGACAAGATTGTTGGAATAGATCTTGCGCTTCAAGTTTGCCCAGAAATTCTCCATCTCCTCCAAAGATCGCTTCGAGTAGTGGGCCGACGCCAAATCTGGCCAGAACACCGTGTCTTCGCCCTTATGGTATTTCTTGATAAACCACGCAACTTCTGGCAGGCACTTCGTACTGGAAATTTCCTCGTTCACGGCCAGCCCGGAGCAAAAGAAGAGCAACTTTGACATCCCTTTCTCGCTGATTGTCAGCCACAGCCGCACCTTCTTGGAGAACTTGGTCTGTGAAATATACTTCACCTCGGTGCTCACTTTCTTCGTAGGGGAGGTAAAATACAAAGTGCCCTACTAATCGTTGTCATCTAGGGTTAGATAGGTCTCGTCATCCATCACCACTGTCACATCGCGATTTGCCAGGGAAATCGACTTGACCATCTTAAACCTCTGTCGCTGCGTCATTGCCTGCAGCTCCGAGACTAGAACCAGTGGACGGGACTGCTGCTTCCTGACATGTATGCCCATGTTTTCCAACAACTTTTTCACTGTTTTACCGCATGCACCAACCTCCCGACCAAGTGCACGCAGTGATTTAGCCACTTTTCCCTCGGTCTTCCTCTTCAGCATCCTTTGAAGCTTCTTGCCGTTCAGGGTCGTTGGCCGTCCAGAACTGGGCTTTCTTCCGATGGTTGTCCAATTGTGTCAAGATATTGTAGATGCCGGAACGGCATACCAGGCGTCTACAAAGTGCCGCACGATGTCCGTTTTGACGTGGCGGGGTACCATTTTTTATACCGCAAACGTTATCCTCTTGAAAAAGATGACGTCCGTCACATTTTTCGAATTTCTGCAACAATATTTCTGGATTATAATAAGCCTGAACACGCTTAAAAAGTGACTGTATTAGAATGTAATTCGATAATGGGATGTAAATCGACAGTCACGCTTTTTTAACCCTTAACTGTATGAAAAAATGCAGAATTCTGAAGTACAAATAACCGGGAAAAATATTTGAACGAACCGGGAAAAACCGGGAATTTAATTTCGAGTTTTGGGTGTCACCCTGCTTAACGTTTGTTTTCAGTATAATGTGCACTTTCAATGAATATCTTATATTGTGTGTAAGCATTTTAAATTTAATTTTGATGCCATGATGAATTTATGATCGGTAGGCAAAATTTTGCCGGTAGCACTCCCCTGATGGCAACCGAGAATATCGGACAGCAATATCGAGTCGCAATATCGAAATATCGATAATATCAAATGCGCCAATATCGGTCAAAAATATTGATATTGTGACGAGCAAATATCGATAATATCAAATATCGATAAAATATCAACAACCCTAAGCAGCACTAGCAGTGCAGTGGATACCAGCGATGGCGAAGAGCGGCGATTGCTCTGATTAGTCAACGTTTATTTACTAGAAAAAAGGACTGACACGCAAGCAGCTGGCTTGTCTTTCTTGTTAAAGTATTCTACTTCAATCTTGCGGTCGTGGCTTTGCACACAACCCTCCTGTTATTTTTCACCCGAAAAGGCTCCTGGATGGCTGCAATATAGGTCGATTTGTTTCGAATGGTGATTTCTTTGTGATTAACGGTATTTCTTATATTCGTAAGATAGCTAGACAATCAAAGTTTTCGTTTCCATCATTGAAATTGTCGATATTGATCAAAATCTAGGAGTTTAAGGCCTGCTTTTTTCGACTGAATAAAATAGGGGCCACTGCTTAAACCGTTCCCTACCCTAGTTCGATTTTTTTTCTCTGTCAGCATTTGTTTTCAGATTATAAAACTGATTGAGTAAACTTCAAAAATATTCAATTAAATTTCCCAATCGAGGGATACTATTAAAATTACCCCGTACCTACTGTAAGCAGCTTGCATTCGTTTTGCAGGGGATTTTCTTCAGCACCAAAATAACGCCTGAATGGCTACAATTTTGGTTGATTTTTTTCAATTAATGTTCATTCAAAGATTTTTCTGTGTTGTTTTATATTTTCGAAGACAGCTAAATAATCAAAATTTTTGTTTCCGTCATTAAAATTGTCGATATTAATCAACATTCAGGATGTACAGGCGAGTTTTCTCCGCCTGATTGAAATAGGTATCACTGCTTGAGCCGTTTCTTACTCTACTTCTTATCCAAAAGCATTCATTTCATTTGCAGATTTTGGTTCACTGGAAAGCGGTAAAAACTAGTTCGAGTATTCTCAGAAGTTCTTTTTACCCCTGAAATCAGTCCGCACATTGGAACATGGTACTTCGACATGTTTCTAAGAGTAGCAAACAAGTAATTTTTCTACTTACGAAAAAAAACGATCAAAATCTTACCATTAATCACGAACTTCATTACTAAATAATGCACTGGTACGTTATTTTTATTCCTAATGTTGTTATAAACCAATCAACGATACAGAACAACTCAAAATAAAATGAAGTTCACATAAATCGAAGAAAACTGAAGGGGGAGACGTACTATACCTCAGTGTTTTTAATTTACTTTAAATAGAAAAGGAAGAGAAAATGTCCACATTTCATAATCATGCAAGGTTCATTCTTTCTTCCCCCGTCTTTTAATTATTCGTAATAATCGGAGACAAGTCATTCGTCATTCGCAGTGAAAAAATATTCAATTGATTTTCACCGTTTCAAATTTTTCAAAAATTTGTTACTCTGAGTTCTGCAGTGTGAACTGTAGTTTTGTGAATTCGGTTCGGGTACCGTACAGTGCACTTTAGGATTTCAAGCGAACAAAAATAGGAAAAGTCACTGTCACCCATCTATTTTCTTATATTTTTTATAGAAAGTAGACACTTCAACTAAGACTAGGTCGAAATATCAGGACTATACTAGGTACTATACCTAAAATATTGAAATATGAAGATGAAACTTGGTAAAAAAACACTTTTTTCGGAAAAAGTGAAACCTGAAAAAACATTTGTCTGATCATGATAACAGAATAACTATTAGGTGTATCGTATTTTCAAACGTTATTGATTGGGCTTAAGGAAACATGTGGTTAAGTGGCTTTGTAGGTGAAAATAACTTTGCTGGACGGCATCTTTTTAGTCACAGGAGCTTCCGGGCTAGGTCCTTATTTATTTTCAGGGCTTGAGTATCTACTAACAAGATCTGTAGAGTTTTCCTGCGATCACCTGCGACCAAGAGATTGGGAACGTTTTGAGCATTGTTGGTCCCCCCAGGAAGTTCATATAGGGGGTAGACAAAATGATTGAGACAGGCCAAATTTTGTCAATTTTTAAATATGCAGAACTTCACAAAAAATTATTCAAATTTGATGAAATCAATTTTATTTTACGGGAAAACTATTCTAGATGTCAGAAAAAGTTATACGCGTTGCAAAAATGCGCACTTTGATACACACTCCTAAAACACATTTCCGGTATCCATTGGTCACGTCAAGTTCTCAAGTAATACAAGGAAACCGGGATAGTTTTCCAGTAAACTTAAACCGGTTTTATCAAAATAGATTCATTTTTCGTTTTGGCTATTTAAAAATTGAAAAAAAAATTGCTTATCTCAATCATTTGTCTACCCCCTGGAAAATCAAAAATATTGTCACCATGTTTTAAGACTGGACACTAGGGTGTCCCAAAAAAAATCGATGTTGAAAAAGTCAAGGTGCTCAGCCCTAAATTGAAAGATAATGTTATTTATAGCATTTTTGTAGAACATTTCGACTTTCTAAAAATTTGTTTTCAGGTTGCCCAAAGTGTCTTTTTTAAGCTACAAACTCTTTTGCACTTTTTTCAATTCTGTTTGATTCCTACATTTTTCCATATATTTTTTTATTTTTGTGGGGTTGTTTTTGAATATTTTGCATGGTTCAGCATTGCATTTAGTTTTTTGACTCCCAGAGCTCATTAAACATCACAGAAAAATTAATTTTTCTCATTATTTTTAGTTCAAACCCTTCAAAACACAAATAAAAAAATTTTTGATCGAGAACTGAAATTTTCATTGCAAAGCGGGCTTTACGACAAAAATTTACATGAAAAAAGATACTTGATATCTTATCAGGGAGCTGAGATATTGGCATTTTTATATATGATGGGAAACTATGCATTTTAACAAATATGTTTAATAACTGTTTTATTCTGGAAGATAAAAAATAACAATGTTCAAAAAACAAATGCGTCTTTAGATGGCTGATAACTTAGTAGAAGGTTTGAAAATTCGGAAAAATCTGCGAAAAACTTAGAACGAAAATTGTGATTTTTAGTGCCTTCCAATAGAAAACTCAATGTTGCACGTAATATGTAAGAGATAGGAACATGTTGTCTTCGGTGAAGTTTCTTGTTTTAAGATAACCTTAAACTTTTTCGAAGACACCTTACGTCTATCTTATTCTGAATAAAAAGTGAATTTTTTATCTAACTCATTGGTGGATTGATCACCCATCTTTCTACATTAAAAGATGCATTTTTGAATATCCTGAAACTTCTCCGAACATACCTTTTGGCTATTATCAACATTTGAATCACTATCAGGGAAATTATACGCACAAACGGCACAATAAAACACTGTGCAATGAAGATACATATTGAGCTTTAGTGGCATTTTTGATAAAATGCATAGTTTTCCATCACATGTATAAACGCCAATATCACAGCCACCCTGATAAGGGGCCATCCACATACCACGTGGACAGCTTGGGGGGGGGAGGGGGTGGGTTTGTGGAATGTCCACGGTCCTTACAAAAAAAAAAAAATTTATATGGGCATTTGTCCACGGTGGGGGGGGGGGGTAATAACCGTCAAAAATCTGTCCACGTGGTATGTGGATGGCCCCTAAGATATCAATTATCTTTTTTCTTGTAAATTCTCGTCTTGAATCCCGCTTAGCAGTAAAAATTTCAGTTCTTGATTAAAAAATTTTTTATATGTGTTTTGAAGGGTTTTATCTAAAAATTATAGGAAAAATTCACTTTTTTGTGATGTTCAAAGGGCTCTGTGAGTCAAATGATTGAATGCGATACTGAACCAAACCATGCAAAATATTCAAAAACAACCTCACAAAAATAAAAAAAATGTATGGAAAAATGTGGGAATCAAGCAGATTTGAAAAATGTGCAAAGGGTGGATTTGCTGCTTGAAAAAGTCATTTTTTCATAAATCACGTTTGGGTAACCTGAAAACGATTTTTTAAAAAGTCGAAATGTTCTACAAAAATGCTATAAATAACATTATCTTCCAATTTAGGGCTGAGCACCTTGACTTTTTTACCATCGATTTTTTTGGGACACCCTAATAGGCAAGTAACAAAATACGTCTATTTGTTTGGCTGCTGATCAATCTCTTCAATTTTAAGCAAATTTGAAGCATAATGAAAATATTTCTGTCCGTTTGCTTGTGTGAAATGAAATGTAATACAGTCAGGTATTTTTACGCGGGGGATACGTACCTCATGAAAAAAATCGCGTCAATTCGAAAATCCGCGTAGAAAAATAACACGTTAATTTAGAAATCCGTGTGAAGTAGTCCAGCAAGAAGGGCTTTACAACAACCCGAGACGCTCTAGAACCAGTATTCAATATTGTCCTCTTTGACTGTCATTCCGCATCTTTCGAGGGGCGGAGGGTATTTTTTGACTAACTCTTATACTAGATAAACACTTAAACGTTCGTGTTTCAAACCCACGTTAATTCGAAAATTCGCGAAAAAATTTTTGAATTAGCGCGGTATCGCGTAAAAAAACCGCGTTAATTAAAAAATCCACGTAAAAAAAACGCGTCAGTGCAAAAATCCGCGTAAAAAACGCATTCATTAGAAGTGAAAAATGACAAAAGTTGGTTGAAATTTTCAAAGCATTTCGCTAGTGAAAATGATTTTATCAGCACTGGGTTTAACAAAACTCGTTAGAGCAATATTTCGAATATTTTATATGTTGAGAAATTATTAAAGTTATTAAGATAAATGAAACAACATAAGGTATGCAGCAAACTGTTAGAATTCAAGAAAAGTTACATTGTAACGATTGTGTATGCTGCATGTAATCACAATTCAATTTCATAAATTCACAAGGAAAAATACTGCTTTATCAATTCCAGCTCCTGATCTAACATGTGCAACGGATGCATACAAGTTTCTCACGCATTCAGAGCGCTTTGTGTTGCTTGCTTGTCTTGCTAACAAAGCATATTATTAATTGGATTTCCGGTATCCAAGCAACAATCTCCAACCGTGTAACTTCTTTCTGTGTATGTTGTTACATAACAAAAAAGTAAACAATCGTCCATGTGGCCTGGTAGGCCTGGTGAATTGACATAACTGATCTATGCCGCGTTCTCAAGTTAACTTCGGTAGCATTCCACAGGGTGCAACGTTATCATTACAGTAATCAGCAGATGTTGCATTCAGATGCCGTTGAAAAGAAGTTCCTTTTTCTTCCCGTACCTGTGCACTGTTGGACCCATTTCCGGCTCCAGCAGGGGGAGAATTGTTCTATTGTTTGGCATTGTGGTTTTTTGAGCCGTTTGACCATATGCTACTACCTCGATCCTGCCATTTTATCTTTCAAATATGACCTGTTGGAGCAGCATCACCACCGCAAACCATGGCAGGTCACGAAAACATTAATTGTTTTGGTTTCGCTACCTCCAATCGCTACCGGTATTTTTTAAAGAAAAAACGAACGGCTCGAAAAAAGTTACCGGTATACAACTGCGTTGTGCCGATTGTTAGAAAAAAAATGATTCCAATACATAATTTACACATAATAAAAAAAATCAAGTTTTACGAGATCTTCAAAAAGTTTTGTAGGACTAACATCAAGTTCCCATAATTTTATTATTGTTTTTTTTTTAACTTGGGTGGGAGATGGTATAATAATGGTCTAATGGTCTAATTTTTCATGAAAATTAGACGCCACTGTTTAGCACACAATGTTGCATTCAGGTATTATTTTTGCGTGTAACAACATTAATTATATCGCTGGGATGATTCGGTTTAACTACAGGCATCATCAGGAAGTTTTTAGGCATGTATGATAGACTTTCATACATTATGCGCACTGAATGTTACACATAATGGATATCAGGCATACCGAACGATGGGCATACGAAGGAAAGGCATAATTAAATCTAATTGCAATAACGTGGCAAAGGCGTATAATCCAGACGGGTCAAAGCTGTCAAAACTTCCAAATTGATCGTCAACCTTGAACCTCTTTCAAACAGAGGATTGATTAGGCATTTGCTCAGACTGATTACTCACTTAACTTTTCCCATAGTCAAAACGAGTGTCAGTGACAAAGAACAGCACCGGTGCTTCCGGAAATTATCATAACTGTACATAGGCAAACTGAGACAAAGTTAAATATTGCAAGCTGATATTTGTAATGTTTGGCTAATAACTGCTAAACTAACTTTTAAATAAATTGTTGAGATTATAAAAAGTGTTAATTTAAATTTGATAGATTTTACATATTTTACAATCCAATCCAAATTAAACGATATTGTAAATTGTACCGATTTAAAATTTCCCAGATTTTACAAGATTTTTTTAGATTTAAGGGGTTATATCTACCAAAACAAATTTTTTTTCGCCATTTATTTTTATTGGCCTAAATCATGCTAAAACTATCCAAGAAGAAAATCTACATCGCCCAAGTACAGATCTAAACTCAAAGTTCGTTTACATCAATTTTTACCGAACAACTTTTTTACTACAAAATCACATTTTTCGTTTAATTTGGCGATGCTAGTTTTTCTTTTTATTTCGAGGCTTTGTAAACTAGCAGAAGTTACCTACGATCGTTATCGTGTTCCAAATTTGAATTATAGAGGTCTCTGCATCAAATTTCGACCGTTATAGCGTCTCTATAGAACGTGTTTACTCACAATTTTCCTTTGTTTAGTCGATCAGCCGTTCTCGTTGTGTACATTCTTTGTTTGAGTTTTTCTATACTTTCTAACTGTGAGTTATATTCAAAAGTAGGGGTAAACAGGGTAAGACCGCCCTGCGGGGTAAGACCGCCCACTGTAGTTTTACTACCAAGTTATAAAATAATTGAAAAATTTCTTTAACGTGTCTATTACAGTATAACTACATAACATTTTGCACGTTTTTCTGTTTTGATAGTGCGCGAACGGTCGCAGAAATAATAAAAAACAATCTTTCAGCTGGCAACCAGTCAATGCGCTATTGTTTTGCGGCAACGGGACTTAAGGTTTTTCAGTCTAAAAATCTATTGTTTTGTTCGTGAACATACGTTTAATCGCTTGCCTGAATCTATCTTCTTTCGGAAATATCGAAGGCCGTGAGTAATCTTGTAATTTTGACTACTTTTTCGGTCAAATATGAAAATGTTCCACTGGGGGTAAAGTCGCCCACTATACAAGGGGTAAAACCGCCACGTATCCAACTGCTTGTTGTTTTACTTCAAGACCCAAATGCCTCGGCACTACAAAGGGAATATTTACAGGATCAGTAAAGCAACTTCAAACCACATATGACATCGATGTTAATCGACCATTTTCGATTTGGTTGAAGCTTTTCTAGTAATATATTTTAACAAGACTTATTTTTGAAAAAAGTAAACCTGTGTGATAATGGTGTTAATGAACCAAAATAATTTTAGAGCCAGGACGGTTTGTTTCATTGGTATGACGTCTCCGGCAGAATTGAAAATAGTAGTTTTTTACTTCCGAAAAAAGTACACACTCTGAAAAAATTTAAAGAAAAGATATAAAAATAGAATTAAAAATATATTTTTTTTCAAATTTATTTGAAAAAACATGTTTTTGCCTGTAAAATCTACAAAAGGTAAGCTAAAATTTTTTGGTTGTTGGATCATGGAGTAATAGAAATATTAATAGCTCAATTTTTGTGAAGAATTTTTTTTTGGACGGTTTGTTTGGTGTATAGAGTCGTTGATAATTTTGCTCTTCAAAAAAAAAACATAGAAAATTGAAAATATAAATAAAAGAAATAATAATTATTAGTATTTTTCTATACATAATAAGTCTTCAAAAGAATCATACAGACAGGTTTAATGAGTTTTAATTTTTAGCTTAAAGATAGGTATACTATGAATTCAATATCTTGAAAACCCCCAATTCTGAAAAATCTATTTATTTTGAAAACCAAAAAAGTTACCTTAACATTGATCTGAACTTGAATATTTTATTTGAAAAGAAAAAAAAAATACCATCTACAACTTTGTCAGAGACACCATACCAATAAAATCAATCGTTTCGGCCCTAAAAATATTGTTTATCCTCAAAAAATGGTGGGCGATCTTACCCCGCTGGTGGGCGGGCTTACACCGTATGAAAAAGATCTGCACATTTTCAATGAATTTTTAAAAATTAAAAAAAGCTGGAAAATAAACAAAAATATTACAGTTCTTATTTTTTAAACTCGGGTATTGAATAGAAGAACCTCTAAGCGAAGAAAAAATGAAATTGCAGCCGCAACTTTTTTTTCTATAAACAGAATTGCTTAAGGGGGCTGTCTTACCCCGCTTACCCCTACTTAAATATGAGTGACAAGTTTGAGTTTTGCGTGGGATCGGGCGCCAACTGTGTAAAAGTCGCTAAGCATCGGATATCCGACATCGCGAAAGAGGCTAGGCGCAGCGGCTCAGATGACAAAAAGGAAGAAGTGGAAAATAAAACCCAAGAAGGACAATTTTACGGCGCAGGGATGACTGACTGAAGGTAAAAAAAATTATTAGGGGCTTTGTTATTGCGATTCTTAAGATTTTTAACATTTTGAAACTTCAAACGCGTTTTTCTCAAAACCATGTTTTCAAAATCGGCGAGCAGTAGAACTGAATAAGTTTACATCCGATTGACTTGAAATTTTAACTGTAGCTTCTTCATTAGATTATCTAGTGAAGTACACACGATTTAAGCGATTGATTAACAACAACTAAAGTTATAAACAATCAAAGTCGATTTTTTTTGTCGAAACAGAACTTTATTTTTCAAACCGTTGCCATTTTGCGAAGAAAACTTCTAAAAATATAATCATGTGTACTACACTAGCGACACTTATGTGGATAATGAAAAAAATTTTGTTTTGGTTATAGGTGGAGTTGGGCACGACTTCTACTGCTCGCCGCGGAACAACTTAAAAAAAAAAGCGGTTCACGGCAATCGCTGCACAGCCGCCATTTTGTAACAAAAATAGCAATAAAAATATTTTTTCTATTCTGCAAGAGTAGCTCAATCCAATGATATATTATTTATATACCTTACATCTCAAATATCGTGTAAACAAAAATCATGAAAAAAGCCTTGCTTTTTTGAGCATTTGGTAGATATAACCCCTTAACAAATTAAAAAAAAAGTTTTGCAAATTACTTAGATAATAATTCACACCACAGGATATTCGTAGATTTGGCATAATATGGAATAGTCGGATAAAATCATTGTGATTTTCAATAAAATTCAAGTTTGATTCTATAGATGCATGCAAATTTATAAACTCAATTTATTGAACGGCTTACATATTCATTAACATTAATCACCGCACAAATTATCAACATAAAAAATCTGGAAATATCTCGATCTTTTACACATAGTCTTCCATCGACCTAAAATCGAATCATCATGCAAACCGTTTCTTCTTCACACATCAATTTTAAAAACTGTGTCCTGGATTTCTCTTCTACTTTAAATATCCTAGCTACCATTCTATTCTAATTTAACATTATACTATTAACAGGATCATTATTTCATCACTATCGTTCACCTCTGATCCCTAAAACATGCTGCCTGGCATAATTAAATTTTTCGATTCTTTCTTCTTCATAAATAGAAATAAATACCTTTTAGCTTTATATAATACCTATAATAATAATAATAATAATAATGATATCATCAACTACTAAACAATCTACCTTAAAAAAAGTTAACCTCATGAAAGGATCATAAATTGACACCTACGACAGTACAGAATGCTCAACATGTCAAATAAAACATCAAGTTCATCAGGAGAGTAGAAATATGAGGTGACACATGGAACGGCGTCGTTGACGGCAATTGATTTGATTGAGAGAAAAAATGTCCTTTTCCGAACTACAGCAGGCGAAGGAAAGAGAGTTGCTCTGTTCAGCTCCGTCTCCCTTTGGTCACTGCTTTCTTTCGTGTGCTGCGAATGTGCTGGTCCCAAAGGGCCAAAGGGACATCATTTAAATCTGTTTAGATTTATCGAGATCGAAGGAAAAGGACGAGCTCTTCGTCAACGATAGAACATAAGGGGTTAAAATAATCGGCAGCTTGTTGTACGTCTTCAGTTGTGGCAACGGAATGTTGAGCTGTGAAATGGGGGAAAATGTAAGGATATGAAAATGGTACTCTAAGGAAAGTGTGTCCTTTACTGTGGCCATGACCACTGATTGATTAAAGGAGATGAAAAAAGACGATACGTACAAGTTGATCAGTGGCTGCCGCTGGTTGCTCGTTTTCGGCAACCGGAGTCGAATCACTGGTCCAGATGGGATCGATCCAGTAAGGAATGTTCTGAGAAAAGATTTAAGCGGTAAGTTATTAGATGCATTGAACGAGATAAATATTGTCTACTAAAAGTGAACTCATAGTTTTTTTCTGAATAAATCGTGGCTGTGTTATTCAAAAGTAGAGAGTGGGTAGAGTCCTGAAAATCTGGTCCAAAGTCCGATCGAAACGGATTGTTGAACGTGTAATTTTAAATTTTGAAACGTGACCAGAAAGAAGCATTCTGGAAGAGCTAACAACAGTGAACTTGCAGTTTGGTAGCACTTTTTCGAATCAACTTACCTACGATCAATAACTAGTTAACTAGTTAATAAAAAAATGTTCACATATTCCATTAGATATAATTTAACTATGATTGCAGAATACTAGAGGCTCATAAACAAAATATGCACATTCCTCATGTTACTTGTAAACTTGAATAGAAAAAAAGAAAGAAAAATAAACTCACCCGAGATGGTGGCGTGTCCGGCTTTGGTGGCTCGTAAAACTCCGACAAAAGTCCGTATCCCAAACTATTACAATTAAGATATTGTAAACTGGCAGTTGATTGTTGTTGTCTACGTTCGTATAATTTGCACGTGGAGTTTTGCAGGACACTGGCGGTGGCTGTCGACGCCACAGACATTGCTGAGCTGGTACCGATCAGCTGTGACTGTTCTCGTCCCGTTCCGGACAGGTTCGTGGTCATCGCGGGAACGTTACTGGAAGCAGTACACATATTCGTGGCCATCCCAGCAAATTTTATTTGCGAGTTGGCGGTTTGCTGTGGGTGTTGCTGCATCTGTTGGTACTGCTGCTGCAGTCTTATCTGTTGCATTTCGTCGTAACCATAGTATAGGTTCTCCTTGTTGTGGTTTTTCATAATCAGCGACTGATTATGACTAGTCATCATGTCAGCGGCTACAGAAGACGAAGAAGCCGTAGCAGAAGGACCCATTGCTGCCATATTATAGTTTCCGTTCAACATTGGGGTGTTGAAACGGTTGTTAGGATAAAACGGAACCGGCGGTTGATGGTTCACCTGCTGTGAAGGATGCAGCGGTTGAAGGGGTTTCGGAACCTGCTGAGGCTGTTGCTGCTGCTGCTGTTGGAGCATTTGATGCTGGGCAATCGCCTCCTGACGACTATAGAACAAATTTCTAAAGTCGTTAGTCATTGAAGCGGAGGATAATTTTTGTTCGTTTACAAGCATTTTGCTGTTCGCTGGGATGGAACTGCTAGTTGCAGTTAAACTTACCCTTCCCCCCATTAGAGAGGATTTTTCATCACCAAAGTAGCATGCTTTACTCACTAGAGAGGAAAATAATAAAGAAAAAAGGTGTAAGTCTAAGTTGCTAGTTTTAGAATTCTTTCTATATCAATTTAAAATCTAATAAGGGTTTTTACGCTGAATTGCATTAGATGGGATTTCAATAAAAATAAGGTTATCATCATAAACTAGCTCAAACTATGAAGCATTTCAAAAAGAACTGGTAGAATATTTGTTGATAAACTCAAGAAGACTTTTAACAATCTATACTTCTTTTTCAATGGGCATGTACCACCCCCTTTTTTCCTATTTTTGTCAAATAACAAATGTCAAACTTAACTAATGGTGTTATTTACTCGAAAAGACTTACAAATGCAGTCACGATTCAGTTCAATGTCAGCTCTCTCATGAACGTAATTGTTGCTGGCGACAAATACGTCTGGAAAAGCCCCAATAAGCGAAGATATATTAGGATAGCCTGGAACGGGAAGGAAAAAGTCAACAACACTCACAGCTACACTCTACAGAAACCAAGTATTGGTCTTGCTGAGTAGGCAATTATTCATTGTCCTCCCGGAGGAGAGCAGCCATACTTACCAAATTCAAAACACGTGCAAAGCGACATATTCAGAGCATGCTTCAGATCTATCAGATTCATAGGGCTTCGTTGCTTGAGCACCTGTATGATGCGAACGATAAACTTCATCATCGCTGTCAGCGTCACAGTTTGGCTTCCCTTTTCTAATTCAATCTGCACTCAATCGGTCACAGGCAGGAAGAAAGCATGCAAAGAGATTAAGCAAAATATCAATCCCAAGGGGCAATGCATCTTCGAAATTGACCTTACCGTTATAGCATGCTTCATATCATAAATTTGTTTCTCCGTCAAACTTTCTTTAAATTTGGTCAAGTAGCTTCGCAGGAAATCGCCAATCGGCAAACGATCTCTGTTTGAGTCTAGAATACACAGGCAAGCAGCATAGGATCGCATACGAAACACAGAATCTTCCATATGTGATATTACGATGCAGTCATTCCCAGACTCAAAGGCTTCCATATAGGGAAGCGCCTTCACGGCATCGTACATGTTGGAAAATCCTAGGCAACAGGGTTGAAGCTGGTAGCCGTATTTGCTCTTATGAAAATTAAGAATTTCACTTAAACGAATCATTGAAACACTGTTCCCACTGCAATGTTTGATAATGTCCTGCACCTGCTCGGCAAAAATACGTCTTGCCATGCGGCTATTGAGGAAAATTTTCCGATCCTCATCATTACTTTGTTCCATCTTTGAAAACAAGTTAGTGTTTTTAAAGTGATACACAAAAATAGTACGAACACAATCATTCTCACCTCAACTACTCCGGATATAGTTTCCAACAAATCTGCTAGCTTCATCAGACCATAATCACTTAACCGGCACTGGTATCCGAAATGATAGTGATAAGATCTGACGAATTTCTTGAATAAAATAGAATATTGCGGTGCATTTTTGAACAACTCAACGACTTCTCCCGCAAAAATGCACGTCTTTTCCAGCTCCATTGCCGTTTGTTTCCGCTTCACGATCGATATCAAAACATCCGTTTCGTTATACACTTTAGTAACGATCGAGTTGTTATAAACCAATCCATCGATTATGTCGAAGATATCGCACACCCCGTAATCCGTAACATCAAAGATCTTGTTCTGGGCCTGGGAAAATATCATCGGCAGTTGCGACAGCAAGATCGACTTTGACACCTGTGTTCGAAGAATTTTCAACAGATCACTAGTGAAGCGCCGTATCTGAGTACGGTGCGTGAGTGTGATCTGACGGTTCTCACCATCGCCCATCACTTGGACCACGGGGGAAAGCGCTTCGAACAACTCGATCAAGCGGGTATAGCCGTAATCTGCAACACGACATTGCTTGCCGAAGTGATTATGGTAC
Organism: Wyeomyia smithii; assembly: GCF_029784165.1. Taxonomy (NCBI): domain Eukaryota; kingdom Metazoa; phylum Arthropoda; class Insecta; order Diptera; family Culicidae; genus Wyeomyia; species Wyeomyia smithii. The sequence goes on along the minus strand of NC_073696.1, from coordinate 84,723,375 downwards.
GCTGGAATAAAACGGGTGAACTTCATCGTGGACTTCGGAGACATCTTGATTAGCTCGACGACCTCGCGTGAAATCTGTTGCAGAAAATCATTGCTGGGACTTTTTGGCATGTAGCGCAGGTTTACCGATGAAGCATCTAAAACGACCAAACGTCAGCTCTGATTTGAAGTTGAATTTAAAGAAAGGCATATATCTAAAATGCTATCAGGTGTGATATTTTTTTTAACAAAGAGTATAATCATGTTTTTGTTAATTTCACACGTGTTAAATCTTGCGAATAATTCTGTTCAGTTTCTTGTTCTTTAAATAAAACTATTCCATTCGAAGCGATATATAGAATACAAGCTGTTCCAACAAACATCGTCCCATCCATCTTACTTAATTTAATTCAGATGAAATCAAAAACTATCAGACGTATCACTGGAACCTAACATTATCGCCACAAAAAACGATCGTATCAAATTTCCAATCGAATAACAATCATCGCACGACAACACCGTTAGAGGCGCCATCATGCAATATCATACATATTTATTGGTTCCCAATTCGAAACATGCATGTGCGCCAGCGCTGATGTCAAAATACACGACGCAGCGCAAACACGGCAGTAGATGGTGCAAGTGTTACTAGCGTAAGATACTGGTATCATCCTAACGATGATTCCATTGAAAATATGTTCAAAGTATTATGTCTGATACTCTCAAAAAAAAATTGTTTCAAGACTTTTGTTGCACCAAGTGTAGAATACATTATTTTAATCTGGAATATTTCGAAGTCTTCTGCATTGATTATTTCTATAAAGAGCTTCATGTCGTCAAGCACATGTATTGATTTAAAAAAAAAGGAAATGTCATTCACGTATAATATAAAAAGAAGAGGGCCCAGGTGAGAACCTTGAGGAACCCCGGAAGTTACCTCTATTGGGTTTGAAAAGGAATTTTGAAAGCGGACTATTTGTGTTCGGTTTTTTTAAGTATGACTGCAGCCATTCCAAAAATTTTGTTTCCATTTCGTATTTTTTGAGCTTGAAGAGCAATAAAGGTATGTCGATTCTGTTAAATGCCTTGCTAAAGTCCGTATAAAGAGCTTCTACGTGGTTGCCGTTGTCCATTACAGTCAAAGTGAAAGTTATGAATTCCAAAAGATTTGTGGTAGTTGATCGACCTTTATAAAAGCCGTGTTGTTGAGTTGTAATTTGGTTTTTTACTTGCTGAAAGATTATTTCATTAATTATTGATTCAAATAATTTTGGAATGCATGAAATAATGGCAATTCCACGATAATTACGAATGTCAGATTTCGCGCCAGATTTGAAAATTGGCACTAAATATGAGATTTTCCAAAGATCTGGAAAAATTTCATTCTTCAGAGACATATTAAAGAGGTAAAGTAAAGGTATAGATAGTAGACCTGTGCGCCGACCATATCACCGGCGGCGGCGGCGTAGAAAACATTTTACCTCGGCGGCGATCGGCGCGCCGGCGTGACGCCGTTAGCTTTTATCAGCGGCGGCGGCGGTGGCGTGTATCGGCGTGACACTAATTACCACTCATAAAATATTGCGCATAATGTGTGCTTTTGTACTCTCATGTTCGATTTTTTTTAATTGAACGTTCATAAATAAAAATGTATGCGTCAGAGTTGTAAGAATGTCAAAAATAGAAATAAAATTGGTAAGATATCAAGTAAACAAACAATTGAATAACCAGAAAATAATAAACCAAGCAGAGAAAGTACAAACAAGTGTAAATCCCAAAAAAAAAGATCAACGAGCCCACAACAAAAAATTACATGGAATACTGTTCCCAGAGACGTTCAATTTAGGAAAAAAGATAGAAAGTATTTTGATATGTTGATTTCGATTAACCGTAGACCTTTGGGAAAATTCGATAAATCTTACGTTAGAGAGTCGTTTTTAACTTTCATATATTTTGTTAGGTTACTCATGGAATAACTGAAAAAATGGGAAACTCATTTCAATCGAATAGAGTTCTTCGGTAAACACCACAGTTTCTTCATTTTCTATTGCGACTTTTGGGATAAAACTGACCAAAGGTGAAGCATTAAATCCTCCTCGGGTAATTGTGATTGTGACGCGGTGTTGGTAGGAGCAACGAGGTTTCGTTAAGACTCCTCCCTCTTGACAAAATAAGTCTTTCTTATAATAAAACTGGCGGTATGGCGGTATGGGCACGAGGAACGAGGTTTCGATAAGGTTCCTTCATCTTGACATCATGGCCAGAGGGGAACGTTAGGTGTAGTCTCACTCCTGGGAATTGTAATTTGGCAATATTGGTAGAATAGTAAGAGGCTCGCTATAGTAGAGCAGTAAGGTTGAAACGAAAGGGTAAACTCTCTCACACAAGCACGGATATAAATGAAAAGCGTACATTTACTGCCAATAATATGAAGTGCGGAGTACAGAAAACACCTGGCCAATGTCACAATAGATCAAATGTCTCTGGTCGCAATGATTTGTCCGCACAGAGGAAAAAAAATAAAAATTAACGAGAAATCAGCAAAAAATTTAGTCGTGCTTGAAAATGTTGACGAAAAAACTATCTACAAAAATGTCTGTTTCAGCGCAACTATTTAATTTGCGCAAAATTTTAAGTGAATTTCCACATTTTGATCTCCAAAAAAAACTTTGTATTCTAAAGAAAATTACCAAATAATTAATGAAAAAACACTAGTCATTTTCCATAAATTTTTTGAACATTTTAAGACTGCTCATACGTTTGCATAAAAATAAAAAATACATTTGCATAAAAATAAAAAATAAATGTTATGATAACTGAAACAATTTTCTCGAAGCAAACTGACGAAGCTAATCACTGATAATGACATTGATATTTTTGATTTCATTTGATTAAAGAGTCTGAATATTTATTGTCAAATATTGTATCAAATTTCCACAAATTAAAATAATTTACACTTAGGTACATTCGTAAATACACGCTCAGGAGAGGTAAAATACTTAACGAAGTGTTACACTGCGTGAGGCCACCATGCAAAATTGCATTACGTAGGGGTGAAGGGGTATTAAGAATTTCCAAATTCCGCATTACCTAATACCTATACGAGTGTTCCCTCATCGTCTGTGAATTGCGGTATTTCTATAACCAGGAAAAAATCCAGCATACACAATCACTATCGGTGCGGTAAAGATTTTCTCGGCGGCGCGCCGAGTCCAAATCATCGGCGGCGGCGGCGTGCGTAAAAGTGACGGCGGCGGCGCACAGGACTAGTAGATAGTTCTTCTGCCAAGTTTTTAAGAAAAATTGGAGCTATTCTGTCAGGTCTAGGACCTTTCGTAGCGTCTAAATTTTTAAGTGCGTCCTGAATTTCGAATTCAGATATTTAATTGACAGATAAAGAATTCGAATATTTAGGAAAATACGAGAAATATTCGCGGTCGCGATCTGTTTCTTCAAATGTGGTGTATATTTCTTGAAAAAAGTGGCAAAAAGACTAGATATTTCATTACCAGTGTGTCCTACATTACTGTCAAGATGCATTCGTGATGGAAAGTTGTTACTTTTAAGTTTGGTTTTTACGTAATTGAAGAAGTTCATAGGGCAAGATTTGATTTGATGTTCGATTTTACGGTTATGTTCGTCATGTGCAATTTAAATTTTTTAATGGGATTTTACGGTGCTTTATAGTGGGCCTTTTTTCTAGAGTCCCGCGAGATTTATGCGAAAATAAGAGGGATTTTTAGAAAACTTCCATCGCGAAACATCTTATCCTATCAATCTGCATCACAAACATTTATGAATTCCTGCGTAGCCGCAAAGTTACAGAGTTCGCTTTGTCAAGCGGATGGTCGTGGGTTCGTATCTTAGTAGAATGAGGCCATTCGATGTCAAAAAGGACCTTAAGCATGGGTTTATTCTCAAGCTCCCCACCAGTTACCCTTCCTTTACCATGAAATCTACAATATCTTTGCGTGACTTCCTCTTAACAAACATAAATCCCTCTTATCAATAAAACTGGCCAGAAGGGATCACGACGAAACTTCCCAGGAAATTATAATTGGTAATATTTGGCAGGAGGAACGAGGCTCGGTATTGAAAAACAGTAAGCGTGTAACCCCAGCAGCAGCAACATGTTTTCAAATGAGACTACTCAATATTTGTTGTTTTAAAACTTTTTTAACGGTGCAAGAAACTTTTCCGGTTACTCTAAAGAAATTAAAAAAAAAAGAGCAACATTTTGTTATTTACGTGTATCATTCTCGTAACTGAACACTAGAAATTGCTCAACAGTTTTCTGCAATCTATTTCCAACTGCATATTTCATGATGCTTTCAAATAACGATAATGTCACATGATGTTGCATATTGTTGTTTCAAAAATGTTTTCTTCTAAGGAAAGCAAACTAGTAATGGAAATGTATAGCAACATCTTGTTAAACCATATATTTGCTAAAATTACCACACAGTAAACAGCCATCTTTAATATAAATGAATGATAAATGATTATTGTTGGAAATATGGTTTTTTCCTTCCATATTTCGCATGATTAACACTGCATATCCACTGAGTAAGGTTTTCTGAACTATCGTTTCCCAAAACATTGTTTATAATTTGGCGAGCTTGAATCATGAAATTTCTTTTACAACACTTTAAAAAAGGCGCGTGAATAATTACGAAGTAAAAACATTTTTTGTACGGTAAATTTTGAATCGCAGGTAGAACTACATACCTATCAGAAGCGTAAGTAGAGAAAAATTTCGATATATTTGTAGTTATATGAAACCTCGCGACACCATCACCGAAGAGTAATGCGAGTAAAGGTAAACAAACTAAATTTTATTTCTCCTCTCTTTTCTTTCTATACTGCAGCGGCTATCGATGCAGATGATGATTTCACATAGCACTGTTAGTTGCATATAGGCTCCACCTTCTGCGCTTTTTCGGTTATTTACAAGTTGAATTAAAGTAACGGATGCGAATTATTACAATCTTTGTATGCTGCATTGAGAGTTGCATTTGCTTCATTGCAACAATGTGTGCTGCTTGGGAAAAGGAAGGGTAGCGTATTACACACAAGCACTGATAAAAAATGATAATAATAAGCATGCCAATTCTCAATATCGGTATTGCTAATAATAGAAGTGCGGAATACAGCAGACACCCGGGCATATCTCACAATAGATCAACGATTCGCAGTGAGGAAGTCCATACACAAAAAGAAATATTTTGATTTATGTTAAGAAAAATTGAGTTAATCTGACGGGTGGTCCACTATTATAAGTTAATAGAGTAATGGGGTCCATTATAGATTAATTTGCTCTAAATCGCTTTGATAATTTTTCTCGTGGAATCTAGTATAATCGTGGCTCTCAAAGTTTTTCTCTCATCCAAACAGTCGATCAAGATTCCAGCAACACCTGACTCCATATCTCGAATCGTCGAGCGTCGAAGAAGATATTTTTAATTCACGATGAGCAGAAAATTAAAGATTAAGAAAGAGAAATACATCTTTTTCACAGAAAATACCTTTCTATGATGGAAGAGAAAACTTGGAGTTAGTGATCATCTTCGTAACGTAACCTATTCAGACGATATTTATCTCCACCTCCAACAAGTATCTCCATTAAGCAACTGGTAAGCAGTGCTGGCCCGCTTCGTAACCGATTTATTAATGAGAAACTGAGACTTAAGGCAACTGGTCGCAGAGTTGAGGATATGAGTCGGTACAGGTTCCTATATCACGACGTATGGCTGGCACCCGCACCAAGCTCTCTTAGTAAAGTCGTGTGACAACGGCTTAAAACGGCAAGGTAGCAATAGGATGCAGAGGTTTCCGTCCCGTAAAGCCTGGAAGGCCAGTACGTTCCGCGTCCATTGCCTGGTGGGAATCAGGCAGGAAAAGGATCAGATGGGGGGAACCAGTTTTAGAACCAGATGCCATTTTCTAATTTACCCCGGTCGGGGATGTTATAGTTGTCCATGAGGCGCTATGGCAGCCTACCCTAGCCATGACCTCACTGCTCCGGCATAGATCACCACAAAGGCGAGTACTCCACTATGGACAAGCATAGCGACTGGGAGGGGGACCCACTTAACTAGAATAAACTCTACAACAGGCGAAAATAAATTGTCGGTATAGGCTGATGAGTTGTTTAACCCAATCGTCAGAACCGGCATCGCACGGTCTCCACCGAGATCATTAGATGAACGGAAGGTTGGCGCGGAGGTTAGTACACCAACGACGGCAATTAAGGGGAGACCCTACTCTAGAAGGTCGAAAAATCATGAATTTTCATATTTTTTTTTTGGCTGTCTAGAGTAAAGTGAAGTGTTTGGCTATTTTGGCTATTGATTAAGGTATATTTGAAGATGTATTTTCCATGTCGTGAATGTAAATATAGTGAGTATTACACTGTTGACAGCTGGGAACGTAGATGCTCTCTCTAAATCAGTACCTATCTGGTGGTAAGTTTTTCTCAGCTTCTAGTAGACCGATCGGGCTGAATTTTTTTTCAGTATATAGAAACATATTATCTATCTTGTTACGTAGCCGTTTTTGAAAATTCCAAAAATTGCCAGAATGGCGGCCATTTTAGTAAAAAAATTGTTTTTTTTTTCATGAAAAATCACTATTTAAAAAATCATACAACATTGAAAAACTCAGATATCAAAAAACGGCTACGTAACAAGTTACGTAATCCATTTTTACACGTTAAAACAAATTCAGCAAAATCGGTTCAGTAGATGCTGAGAAAAATTTACCACCAGTTGAAAAAACATGGTTTCGAGAAAAACACTGCCAATAGCGTAATACTCACTATATTTGCACCCACGGTACACAAAATACATCTTCAAATATACCTTAATCCATAGCCGAAATGCCCAAACACCTCACCTTTCTCTAAACATCCGAAAAAAATATCACGAAAATTCATGATTTTTCAACTTTCCAGAGTAGGGTCCCCCCTTAAGAAAGAGCGTATCTCTGGTGTTGCTGATAGAAAGCCAAATGAACACGCTCTCGAGCGTGGAAGTTCTGCCTGTCCAACTTGAGAAGATACTCAAGTTCACGGACGCACGTAGCAACATATCAGAAGACCTAATACAGAGTCTTCTGTTACTACGTATCTGCATCAGCGATGCAAGAAAGCAGTTTACTGAAACCTGAAGGAAGGTCAGAACGAGGAAAAGCGTACGAAGCAGCAGAGGAAGTGGTTAAACAGCGCGATATCGCGCCTAAGCGGAAAAGCGCTATCACTTCAAATGCGTGCAAACGGCCGTGCTAGCCTTCACAGAGGTTTACTCCGCAAAGAGAACGAGCCTGTCTCCGAGGAACACGGTTTCCACGAGCACCAAAAGACGGTTAGTGGAGCTAAGTCCAGAGGCTGGTTCGTCAACTGGGTCAGCTTGGCCCACTAAAAAAAGGTGAAGCTGCGGGTAACGGTCCATGGACTACCGTAGTGAACACTTAGCGGCAAAAAGAGACAAGCGTGAAACACGCCCCAATAAGCCGCGTAAGGGTAAAGCGAAGTGTAGGAGAGACGCGCTCATTCTCAAGACTGATTGGTTCTGAGCACGCTGAAGTCTTGAAGCCATGACAATCCGTCGGTCTTGTACCCGTGCGATGATCCTAGAACTCCGCAAAGAGGCAAAGGCAAAACGTTCTACCTATTAAACGGTTGCCCAGAAAGTGCTTGGCGAGGGTGTGAAAGCTCGGGCGCTCACCTTGAGGTTACCTAAGGGTGCCGCAAGAACCCAACAGGGAGCCAGGTAGCCACCATAAAGCTCCACTACAGAAGGAAAACAAAGCTTTGAAGATGGTCGATATTGCCATTGCCATCGGATCGGACCCGTACCGCATCCCACCTGGAAACGGTACCTGGGTGTCGGACAAGTCTGGTAAGGCGGTCATCTGGACGACAGGCAGGTTCCCGATGCAGGAAATTGTGTCTAGTTCGTAGTTGCCAAAGTGGACGGAGTATTCTACAGCAGTTGCTATGCTCCACCGCGTTGATCTATCGAAAGGTTTACCCAGATGATCGACCAAGTGTCAATTGAACTGACAGGCCGAACGTCGTTGGTTGTCGCAGGTCACTTTAACGCTCGGGCTGGCGAGTGAAGGAGTCGCTGTACGAATCCGAGGAGTCGGATCCTGTTTGAGGCTATGGCAAAGCTCGACTTGGATCTATCTAACATCGGCGACAGCAGAAACAGTGGGGTGTCGATTATTGATGTGACGTTCTACAGCCCGGGACGTCACGAACAGGAGGGTAGATGACGGTCACTCTAATAGCGACCACAAGTCGGTGCATTATACTGTAGATCACAACGCAAGGCGGCTAGCGAAAGGTAGAGCCAATACTCCACCCATCCGCGGCTGGAAGGAAAACAGCACATCAGCATCTTGCTGATGTAATTGTGAAAAAAATTTGAAGTGAACACGAAGGCAGGGAGTTTCATCCGAGTGCTGATCAACAAGTCGCGTCATGATGTCTAGGATTAGGTAACCTAGAAACGGAAGATGGCAGGTACAATAGTGAACTGATGCGATAGTAGAGCATCGCCTCTTCGCAGAGCGTGCCCTAGTGCGAGGCGGTGATTACAGCGGACGCGGACGGTGAAAGCTACGCTGAAGAGCGCAATTAGGCAAGCAAGGGTCTATTTCCACGCCACGATCCAAGTCCCTGGCCTCCGGCTGTCGAACCACCACAAACTGTGAGTGACGGCAGCCGTGCAAAAGTTGAGGAGGCGGTAAGAGTTACGAACGAGAAACTCCCGAACCTGGCTATTAAAACGGCCATGAAGGTAACCCCGGTTTCTCAGGGCGATCTACTTTCAGAATAATCGTATGCTCAGCACAGACGCACAGACGAGGGTCAGAAATGCGTACCAGTCAACGCAGGATTACCACAACCCAAGCAGCAACATTTGTTTCGATTATGAACTTTGTGCATCACAGCAACAAATTCTTATGCGAAATTAAGTTGCAGTTACATCTCAGTTTCTTATACAATGACAAAAAAAAGCGCAGGAGGTGGAGCCAATTGTAACATTTTCGTTGTTTCAACACAAGTTTCAAGAATGAAACAGTAATGTGTATGAACTAATGAATGGAATTTGATTATAACATGGTAAATGCTGCATGGTAAAATTTCAGCTACGAAGATGCATCGTAGCAGCAACTAGGGCGCGATAGAAACTTCATGGCGTTGTGGTAAGATTGTAAAATGGCAAATGATCAGAATCGAAAGAGATTGTCTGTATAGCGATTTATCTTTGATTAATTCCAGAAATTTGAGGATTCAACTCCAGTTATCAATTTCTATTCACTTTTCTCGTTTGTACTATTTACGTCATTTACTGTAGAAACACTAGCAAGTTCATGGCTCAGTTATGAATATTGCTTCCCTTATCATGCTAATGGTCATTACTAGTTTTAATTTTGCTTCTTCAATTCATCAGTATCTCAGCGTAATAATGAAATTCAAAGCAATTTATCACATTTCGCTTCAGAGAGCCACACTTTTTGGACGACTTCTAGTCCAAATACCCAAAAGTTACAACGCAGTAAATAACCTCATCTCAAAAACAAATATAAGGCGAACGATCGAGCAAAAGTTGCTGTTACATGGCTTCAGTACATGACAGCAACTTTTAGAAGTATTTTTGTGTGTTTGTTTTTTGTATCTCGCAAGCATCACGTTGGCAACCTATATGCTCCACCCACTAGATCTATTCAGTGAAGGTTAGGTTTTCAAATGCCGTTTACACGTTTCAACAACAAATCCAACCTCGCGAATTACGTTGTTGGTGTGAAGATTTTTGAAGCAGCGATGCAACTTTAGTAGTTGCTTGTTTCTTTACAATTTCATTGTAGTAACAAAAAAAGTTTCTTAAAACCTCGGAATTTCATTAGAGTAACAAATAATCACAATTTATTTTTTTATTATGTTTCAATTGTTGCTTGGGAAGGTTCTATCCTGGGCTCAGTGCTGTGGAATGCTATGACGCTGTGTTGAAACTAACTGTCACTCCCGGAGTGGTGATTATTACCCTGCAGACGACGTAACTCTAGAAGTCTATGGCGAGGCCATAAAAGACCATAAAAGGTCATAGAAGACTGGATGCGCTCTATGAAGCTGGAGCTAGCGCTTCACAACACGCAGGTCATTCTGGTGAACAAACACAAATCGGAGCAGGAGGCAAAAATTAGTGCCGATTGATGCACTATAGCCTCAAAGCAGTCTGTGAAACTCCTAGGAGTGATGGTCGATGACAAGCTCACTTTTGGAAGCCACGTTAACTACGACTACAAGAGGGCTTCAACGGCCATCGCTGCATAATCACGCATGATGAATAATAGTTCAGCGGTATACGGCAGCTAGCGCAAATTGCTTGCAAGCGTGACTACATCCATACTCAGGTATGGAGCACCAGTTTGGTCTAGGGCCTTAGGTACTACCGGCCACAGAAGTAAACCGAAAAGCACCTACAGGCTCATGTGCCTAAAGGTTATGAGCGCGTATCACACGGTGTCATACAAAGCAGTAGCCCTGGCTGGCATGGTGCCAATAAGCATCATCGTCGAAGAAGTACTACAAGGCACCAATCGACGGGTGACCATCGGAGTGCCGGAGTAAGCTAAATTCATGTCTCCTGATGGTTAGACACATCAAAAAAAAGTGTGCATCAAGCACAAAAGCCGGTTCCCTGAAATAATAGTTAACGGTAGTTGCAGGGAGCATACAATATTGGGACTGGAGACTGGGGATTTTATTGGGTCCAGACTCCCTGAGTCATTTTCTCAGGTGTCTGTTGACAGATTTTCCACGACCTTGAAGGAAAAAAATATCCGCATTGCGACCATTTCAATTTCATTTTGTCCGAATCGAGATATCAATTTCTATACCCCGATTACAATATCCGCATCTATAGCTTTCACATCCGCATCTCGAGATGTCAGAAAAATCACATCCGTAACATCCCTAGTCAAAATGCAGACGCCCTTTTAGGAAATTAGTCTTGGGTATTGGCAATTTTTGCACCCCCCGCAAAATACTCAGGTTGCTAAGTCAAATACTATGTGTGCAAGGTTTCATTCAATTCAAAAATGGTCGAATTTTTTTTTTTCAAATCAAAAATGGTTGAGTTTTGTGCTACATCCCATACATTCAACACAGCATTACGATAAGATATTATCCATAAGTGACGTTGACTTTGTGACCAATGTCTGCAGTTTTAAATAAATGTTTAGAAATTTGTGTAATCCTAAATCTACGCAGCGATAATAGATGCCTTATCTTAAACTATGGCTACGAGGAAAACGCCACAGCGAATTTGTTACCGTCAGCCGGAGTGAGATTGAGCCATCCAACCCGTGACTTATCGGTCATCTCTTCCGGGTCAGAAGACTAGTCTTTCTTGGTTTGGTATTCGAAAAAACTTGTTCAAGAAAGATTGGTCCTGTGATCGCCATGGGATGGCTGACAAACAATGGGTTTGTATGGCACAATCTCACCCCGGCTTACGGTACGTATTTTATAACCCATATACTAAGTGTATAAAGTCGAAGTACAAAAAAAAAACAGAAGCAATTTTTAAACTGTTTCCTATGAAAATATACAAGAATACACGATAAGTGATAAATGATGATAAATGATAATGATTGAAAAGTGAGCATTGTAACGTCACGAAAAACAAAAGTTTCTCGAACTCGTAAAGGTTTAACGCAGCAAAATGATTGATTATTGTTTGTTATCATATCAAAGAAAAAATCGTTATAAAAATTCAAACAAAGCACAACTTTTTACTTTAATAAAAAAAGGTCCGACACCTCAATTTCTCGCGCGCTGTAACGTCACACTATACATTATCATTTTCCAAAGTAACCTACTTCAAAAAGCTCTGATCTCTACTAAAAGATCATTTATGAACGAATGATAGATAATTGATTTCTAGAAGTGAAAAAATATTTGCTGTAAAGTAATTGCTAATTGACTTCTTTTGTATTTCAATTATAATTATGAAAAATTAATGTAATATTAAATATCTCAAGAAAGGTTGTACTTGGGAATGTGTTCAGCAAGAGCATTTCTGATTTGAATTACATCAGAAATCGTAAATCGTCGTATCGTGTCGTATTCGTACTCTTTAAAATTTCAACGAAAAAAATAAAAGACAACCAATTTATTTTACCCAGCTCAGCAAACCTCAAAAAGGCAAAACTTGAAATTATAACATTTAACTTTCTAATAGCTTACCATCGTTATCCTTGATAGAGTTGAGTTCGTGGTCCAACCAGGTTAGCACTTTGATTCCAAAATTGTTGTTCACGATTTGCACCCCACGGATGCAACACAGCAAGTGCTCTAGTGGAACTCCAGCCTCATTCGGGGTTACCTTCATCTTTAGTTCATTTTCAATACAATATAAAATGCTAGCTACGGGTATGTCATCCTTGTGAGTCTTAAGCAGTGAATAGATAACAGACTGTAGCTGACTAATGCTCATCACGACATTGGGCAACGGCTCGATTTCTTGCTCTGCCCAACCCTTCTCCTTCTCTTGTTTAAAATGATATATGCAGTATGGAACACTGTGTTGTGAGGACTCAACCAGTGGGTTGTTCTGCAATGAATTGATCACATCCGGCTGCAGACAAATAAATTTCTCCTCATTTTTATCCAGCGTGATGGTGCACACGTCTGGCATGCGATAAAGATCCAAAACGCTGATCGAAGATTTGAACCTTGATTGAAACAATTCGCGAAACTTATTGATAGGTAAACTGTACAGTGGAACGTCTTTCAGTAATCCAGCGACCTGGCAACGAAGGGCGGATGATTCTGCGGACGACGGGTCTTTAATATACGAAACAACCATGCGTTTGTGGCCGATCTTCTTACGATGAAGATTTGCAACCACCAGTTTGGCAAACTATGAAATACGAAAGAGACTGAGTTATACCTGTGCAGTGGGTGTTTCAATATAAACTCACTTGAGCCGAGGGAACTTTGACCTTCGCCAGCGAAGGGCTTTCTATCGTCAACGACAGAACAGGCGTAATTGATTTCAGTTGACAAAGCAAATATTGATGCATCTTGTGTTCATCGATTGATGGATCCAAATTACTTATTTGCAGTACGACCATCTCTTTTGTGTCCATGGTCGTGGATTGCATGATTCCGCAAGGATAACTATATCCACTTCCGGTCCCTGTACCACTGCTACTTGTGCTGCACTGACTGGTATTACTAGAATTGCTACCGTTGGTGCTTCCACCGCTGTAAAATGTGGAGTTCTTTCCAGAGTCGGAACAGCTGCTGTTAAGCGAGGAGTTCAGCGATTTATTGCCTGCTCCGTTACCATTCGTATAGCTGACATTAGTGCTCATTTGCTGAAAATGGTTGCTCTGATTGGGCGGAATTTGGTTGCGATTCGGATAAGGCATGAATCGTTGTTTTTGATAAAAGTTGCCGTACATCTGCGGAACGTACGGTGTCTGTAAGCCGGGGGATACAAACTTTTGAGTTATCTGTTGCTGTACGTCTAAAAATGTGCCGTACCTGACAATTACTGTATTGCTTAACATTGTAGCCCAGATTTCCACAATGCCTTGGAATTTGTTGTTTGGCATTTTCTGAACCCAAAATAGCCACCAGATCCGGCATTGTTCGCGATTGAAGACTGTAGTAGTTATTAGTCATGGTTAAATCTAAAAGCATACTCCGTTTAGCAGGCTCCATTTTGTTCTGAATTGGCTTGCGGGCAATTTTTTTTCAAAGGCAGATCTTACCTTTTGTACGTTGTCTCGTAACGTTGACACACAGCGCAAACTATACGTTATAAAAATAGCACTTTCAGAACAAATCTAAAACGCAATTATGCTAACACTTTCTAACTAGTGGGAATTATTTATATAATTTAATGATTAAAACCTAAAACACACAAACGAGATCAATCTGGATCCCTGTAGAATATGCTACTGGTGTCAGAGCGATAGACAAACAATGGCACAACCGATCGTCCAGTACCGATATATTTGTGTTAGTTGGAATCGACAATAGTGCACACAACCGTTTCTACTGCGTAACGCTTTATACCAGTAGCGTGATGTTCGATTGAGTGCTAGCGCTCTTTTTTCTCCGATGTGATGTCGATAAGCTTTGATTAGAATTGATGTTTCGGGAAAAAATAGTTCTAAATATTGGGTGCTCTCACACTGTACTATAATATAATCAACCAACACTTTGTTGTTAAATAAAATAGGGTTAATATCTTTTTGGAAATACAAATTTTTTATTTCCTTTTTATTATTGCGATTCTCATGATACGCAAAAATATTAAACTATTATACAGGTTTTTTTAAATTTTTGGTGGTTATGTTTTATTTTTACCAATGAAAATTACATCGATAACATGAATTAATTCTAATATATTCTCTATAATCTAGCTACTAAAACGCTTCCAGGTGTTAATATCATAAGCTAAAAACCATTGACAATACTCAAATCATAGTTAAAATAATATCTGAACCACTTTTGAATGACGACAGCAAAAAGTAAACAAGCAATCAAAAACATAAATTATGAGAGTTATGCCTTGTTTAATAATCATCCCAATACAAAGTGATTGAATGGCCCGCCAGTTTGTGGAATTGCCAGACTGTATCATAAATTACAAATAATCGTCCTGTCTAAAGCGTAGAGTCGTGGCAAGTAATCATTGATGATGGGACAAAACCCACAACTTTTGGCGCCCATAAAGCAGACCCGTATCTCGCGAACGACATCTCTTCTGCGCATCGTCTGCAACACTCCGGTATGCTTTATCCATACAAGGAACCCAAAGGGAGCCATCATTACTTCATGCCTAAAATTATTAATTAAAAACCAAAATAATTTAAATAGCCGCGTTTGTCAGTTATTATTTTATTTCTACACCTTCCGTATACTACCGCGCTCTCGGTGGCAGACGAGCCGAACGTTATAGTCACGACTGAAGCGCAAATCACGTGCATTATAAATTCTTTTATTGTTCCACTTCAGGATCGACATTCCGACCATTGGTCGCGTACGGCACCCTTTAGAGACCTGTGACGAAAATCTCAGTTTTTACCATGTTAGTTGGTTTGTACCATGTCATTTTACATTAACATTAACTTTTTTCACGGTACGAGTAAGATGTATTTTATATGAAACAATTTTTAAGACTCAAATCTAACCGTAGAACATGATCATAGAATATTTTTTACGATTTGTGCATTGTGATGTACGAATGTTCCGTGAATAAATATCAATTAATTCAATGAACAATAGAATAATTTCCAAAAGTTAACACTACTTGCAAGATTTCACCGAATGTCTTACTCCTTCACTACATTCGGTGCAAAGTGAGAAGCGCAGGGTTAAATATCGGATATTCTTTGCGTCCTGTGGCTGCACCTTCTTATCCCCTTGTGA
Source organism: Wyeomyia smithii (assembly GCF_029784165.1). Taxonomy (NCBI): domain Eukaryota; kingdom Metazoa; phylum Arthropoda; class Insecta; order Diptera; family Culicidae; genus Wyeomyia; species Wyeomyia smithii. The sequence goes on along the minus strand of NC_073696.1, from coordinate 84,707,937 downwards.
TTTGGATCCCTCCATAGGCTTCGGAGACTTGACGGACTCCACGGACAGTTATGAATTAATTATGAGTTATTAATTTTTCTCTTCTTTACAAATGCGACAGTAATGGCTCTGAGGGAGCCGGCGCTGATGGGAGAGAAAAAATTACCTTTAGGTCCTGCGCTGGGGATGGATCGAAAGTTTAACATTTCAACTGATTTCGGAATGTGACCCTTTTTGGGGAAATTGCGAAGTGTATAGCCAAACAAGATAGTACACAGGCAACTGAGACATTGTTGCACCGACAGTGGATGAATGTAATTGCCAAAAATAATCCAACAATCAGTTTGAAAATGGTAAGTTTTTAAAGTAAATATATTTATATCCTCTATAAATGTACTATACGAATTAAGCGCTTTGACATTCCTGCAAACTATAGAAGACAACTTCTTCGATTTAATTTTGAAAGCTGGAGCAGAAACTTGCTTTGTGTCTTCACTACAATTTTTAATAAATGTTTTATACCGGAACATACAGACTAATATTTGGCGTTTAGTATTCGAGTTTCTGCAATCAAAACATACAGACTAATATTTGGCGTTTAGTATTCGAGTTTCTGCAATCAAAATTTCCACCCACTGGCGAAAGAAACAGACTCCACATTGAAACGTTTTACTATAAGAGAGAGAGCTCTACTTCTGCTTGTGCTGTCAAAAGTATTGATTTAAATTTGGAATCAAGTCACGCTTTTCGCAGGTAATCCCTTGGTATGATTGACGTTCGTATCCTAGCAGGTCCGAGTATCCAGCAACAGGGTGACGAAGTTCAGTGACGTTGCCTAGCTAAGGAATGTTAATTTTGGTTATCCACACAGCGAAACCTCTGTGAGCTAAATTAGCATTTTCATTTTGACCTTTCAATAAGAAAATTATGCAACAACCTAAAGATAAGCTCAATGAAACGAGTGTTGCTAACGGCTACCCACGTCTGTTGCTGGGAACGATCCTATCGAGATTGTAACCATTCGTCAATTCCCTTGAAAACGTGATTGATAATTGCGAGCCAAACAACAATCCTCAGTCTGGCACTTTATCTCCGCTAAAGGGGTGAGGTCTTTGATCTCGTGATAAATCCTTCCAGACTATATCATTCCGACTACCACACCACAGACAAACGGATTACTTTTTCCGTTGCAGTACTGTAGAGTTGCAGCTCACTCATCCTACGTAGAGAAAGAATTTTGAATTAGATTCAAACTTGACGTTGCCATCGTAATGTCTCATTGGTAGTAAGGCAATCGCACCCGTTTTCTTTTAAATATGATGAGTCGTGCTGTTCTGTAACAGTAGATAGGTTGTCGATCAATATGCAATAAATTCATTATGTATGCTTATCTATGTTCATGTTGTCAGCGCAAGGTTCCTGCTATATAATTTGCTTTGATGTACTGTATTTGTGCATATTTATAGCTACATAGTGTTCATCCATTTTCTCTAGTAGAGCCTACTAACATATTTATTTCAAGAGCATTTGAAGGAGCTGTTCTTCAAATCAAAAACGTCACGTGGTAGTGCTACGAATACTATATAATAGCCCTTATTCATCATCATTATATGTTGCTATTTGCATGTCTATGTTTCTCCGAATCGAATGCTCAATTCCATTTTGTATGGTACTATGCTTTTAAATTAACTTCAGCTTAAAATAATTTGTTAGAATGAGAACTGATCCATTTGCTTCCGTGTAGTTTGTGTAGGCTGTGCGAGATTTTTTCAGCCGAATTTAATGAGTAGCTCAGCAGGTGTTAAATTTTCAATTAAATCCAGCGCTCGTGCTGCCGTGCATGAAAACTAATCGCAATTCAATCCGCCAAAGAGAGCAAAACGTAACCTAGCTCTTATCGCTACTAGCGGATGACTTCTGTGTTCGTACAGGTACGCACCTCCATTTAAATTCCTACCGCAAAGATTCCGCCAGGTTAAGAAACTGCTCTGTTCGGTAGGTATTCGAAATTATGCCAAATTATATCGTTTCTCCTTTGCCGTACGTCAATGGGAAACTGCCAATAACACGATCCTACGGAAAACATAAGATAAATGGCAATAGCGAAAATCTGAGGAAGAAATCATTAAAACATTTTTACTCCCATTGGGAAGCGATTTGCTTTCCGCCAAGTTCTTCCCAAAGCACATGATTATGTTTGAACTCTCGCTTTTACCTAACTAAATCAACCCGCAACGGAAGGAACATTATCGCTTTTTACCACAGATTGCACTTCAACAGCGGTTTATCATAGATCTTCTTCGAAAATATACCCGTCCTAAATCCGATACCAACTCAGCTCTAAGAGCAAAACGGAAAAGCCCAGTTTAAACCAAAAATACCGCTCTTCATCAATCCGTTCGCGAACAAAAGCGTTCCAAAGGTAAAATTCCTTTTGCCATATAGTACCGAGCAATACAATTTTTGCGTTTTTTCCTTTCGTTCATTTCCGCAGCTACTGGAATTAGCTGAACGAAGCTTAAGTTAGCTCATCATCCGTTCTTTCGTACTACGGTGCGATCATTATGCAAACAATCAATGCTGAATGCAGCAGCTCGCAATAAGAATTGAGAATTATGAGCCAATTATCTTCTGTGGGTTTACTCGCGGACCCGGTTACAAGTTCGAGTTCTCCGCGCGAAATTATCTAATGATACCCAATCCGAAATGCTCTACCCTACCGGTTAGGGTTAAGGTAAACTATACCTTAGATTGAAATTACCATCAAGAAAACTCGAACTCGAAAAAAATGCTACAATATTTTAAAACATGATATGGCCCATCGAATCAATGTTCAGTGAAGTACTTAACCACAAGACATATATTGTATTATCTTTGATAAATAATATAGTTTTTAAGAATAAACACTGAAAATTTTTTCATTTTTAGATTCATCCACAAAATTTAAGCTCGCGACAATTTACCGTTCAATACGTGTCATTACTAAGTGACCATACTATAATTAAATAAAGATGCAGTTGTTAATGTAACTTTTGCGTGATTTTGCAACCCACGCGAGTTCATCTTAAAATATAAATAGCAATATGAAAAAACGGTACAGTGCTTTGAAAAGCTGCTTGTGGAAATGGTTGTAATTATGCACGGGTTATGAAATTTATAGGGAACTAATTTATTGGTAGATTTTGAACTTCTACTTGTTCAGTACCTAACAAAGTAAAGCACAAACGAAACGATGATGAGAATACGGCCCTATTACAAATGTCGAATCGACTCGACTTGCTCATGTATTTCAAATAAGATGGGTTGCTCCTCGATGCTTCTGTAATCCACAAATCCACAAATAATCCACCATAACGTCGAATTTTCACGAAAAGGCCTTATTATTTTCATCCTCGCTTATTTTTCGTCGGTCTATTTCCGCCCCTGTTGTTGTGCCAATCACCGGCGCCCGGGGAGGCGACTCCACCCAGGACCCCAACCTTCGACCCGTTGATTAACGGACCGGCGCCAACGGCTTTATTACCTCATGCGATGGGAGCCGTTGTGAGTGGATCACGCCACTCCACAACCACTGACAGCTATTTCGGCGTTGGGATTCGAACCCAGACGTCAAGCATGGTTGGCGGAGACGTTACCTACCACGCTAGGCCCCCGCCTTGTAAAATCCTTATTGACCAAACTGTCTAAATAGCACTCTGGAAAGAGTGTATGTGTAAATACAGAAATAGCTACTTTTGCTGATTTAAAGCTAAAATAGTGACTGTAGTGATCATTTTGTTGTAAAATAGTGACTTTTTGATGTGAATATTGACTTTTTAGTGACTAGGCTCAAAATTGTGACAAAATAATTAAAAAAACAGCTAGTAGCCTGCATAAACTAAACTTGAAAGCTTCAATGCAAGTTTTTCAGAATCGTGTTTCCAAAAAGATAACTTTGCCGTAATTACAATAGCCGAAAAGCTACTTAAGCTTTCTTTCTTCAAATATGTTTTCAAGAGTGTTTTTTTAAGAATTTGGTTTTTCTTTAAAAAAAAACGCATAAAAATTACAAAACTGTATGAAATCTTTATTTGAGCCGATGAATTGGTTTATGCCATTTACTTTTTTAAGATAATTTCATTCAAATGTTGGCCACGGTTACGTTTTAAATGGTCCATACGAAAAGTCCAATTTTGGGTCATTTTCTCGAGCATTTCGGCTTGTATCACGCGAATGACGCGTGTAATGTTGTCTTCCAAGGCTGGAATTGTTGTTGGCTTATCCGCATAGACGAGAGACATAACGTAGCCCCACAAAAAATAATCTAGCGGTGTTGAATCGCATGATCTAGGCGGCCAATTCATTGGTCCATTTTGTGAGATGAATTGCTCACCGAACTTATTCCGCAATATGTCCATTGATTCGCGCGATATGTGGCACGTTGCTCCGTCTTGCTGAAACCACATGTCAACAAGACCCAGCTCTTCCATTTCCAGCAAAAAAATCAGGAATCACTGCGCGATAGCGAGCGCCATTGACCGTAACGTTGCGATTTTGATCATCTTTGAAGAAGTACGGACCAATGATGCCTCCAGCGTGTAAACCGCACCAAACCGTGCATTTTTCTGGGTGCATTCGGTAAAAAAGTGGATTTTCGGCAAGTTGTTCTAAGGCCCATTCACCAAAAAATCGACGCTGCGGCAAGTCGTTCGGCTTCAATTCTTGTACGAGCTGTATTTTGTAAGGCTTTACTCCAAGATCCTTCCATAAAATCTTTCATGTAGTCGAATAACACAAGCCCAATTGCTGCGAACGGCGTCGAATTGACATTTCACGGTCTTTCACTACACTGGCTGATACGGTAGCAATATTTTCTTCTGTACGCACTCTATGTATACGTGTTGGTGGGTTTATGTCCAACAGATTAAAACTGGTTTGAAATTTCGTCACAATATCTTGAATAGCTTGCTCAGTAGGTCGATTATGACGACCATAAAATGGTCGTGACGCGCGAAAAACATTTTTCACAGAGGACGAATTTTGGTAATAAAATTCGATTATTTGTAAGCGTTGTTCATGGTGAAATGGCAAACCAAACTGAGTACATTAGACTTTGACAGCTGTCAGAATTCCCGCGTGAACTGTCAAATCTGAATACACGAACAACCAAATAGCAAAAAAAATCACCCTTTATAATAACACTAGCTGAATGTACCCGGCCTTGCTCGTGTAAAAATTTCTGCTTTTTCTATAATTTTCTATATTTCGATATATTTTTTCCAACCCATCATTTCAAATAATATTTCTATTTTAGTTATAAACTTGCCTATATACCACTTTTTTCGTTTCTCCATCTGGAACTAAAGTGAATGAATTTGCAGGTCAGCCAACCCTCAAGCAAGCGACATGTAATGGACCGCGGGAAAAACACTTTTGACTTATTTACAGTAATACAGAATACAGGGAATTTATGATAGAATGGTAGATCACAAGGCATATGTGGAATCCTTGGTATAAAAACTGTTCCACATTCACCCTTTCTTGTTCATCCAATTATATTTTTAAGCATCTTTCTAACATATAGCCTTGTTTCGTTGCAAAGTTTCGGGGGGTCTATATTCGTTTGCAATATGATTGAAGATCCTTTTTGATTAACAATCGTTGCGGAGGCATTCCAGCTGGGTCGAGTGAGTTCAAAAATTCCGTTGGAAAATGGATTGCCTCTTCAGCATCTTCGACGGTATCGATTAACTTACAATAAACTCAAATTACACTGAAATTACATGATCAATAGCCTAAGCTCACCTCTAATAATTACAATTATTGCTTGCTATGTCTTCTCGTTTTACTTTTTTGTGTAAACAATATCAATATCATCCTTATGATTGAACATCAGTCTTCATGAAATAATTAACAATTTGGAGATAAGGGGACTATCTACACATTTTCCTCAAGTTTTGAAACACTTCCAATGCAGAAAAACAACCCTCACTATACCAAACGTTCGGACACCAATTTTGGAGAGTCAGCTCTGACCTATGAACCTAATAATAGTGAGTATTTGAATATTTTTCTTCTTGAATTTGAAAATAGCTTTGGACACTCGCTGTCATTTTCTGAAAGTAGTTCTCTTTCTAGAAATATCGACATTATTTAACCATTTTACTTAGTTTTTCACAGCTTGACAGAGAGCAGAAATCGCGGAATTGATTTCGGAACAACGTTTGAATATTACGTCCAAGCCTTCTTCTCTATTTTAGTAAACTTTCCAGAAAATGTAAGTACGATTTAAAAATTTGCGCCGGACATGAATATTTGAATTCTGGGCGTCATGATATCGAAAATATACATATTGCAGAGCATATATTCGTTTTCCACAAATTCTGAAACCGGAAGTCGCCGTATTGAATCTAAAAAAATGTCGTTGGACTTTTATTTCTGGTTTCTAAAGGTCATCCTGGTTCCGGAAATACCAAAAGCTGTGTCCTGGGTGCTAACAAAGCACAGGTCTAAAGTGCGGTCATTCTGGTTGGTAACATGATCAATCTGAGTGAGTGTAGCTGAGATATAACTATCCAGGAATAATGTAGCGTTAGGATCCGAACTTGGATGATCCATGTCCGGGAAGAGAAAGCCGTTCCGATATTCTTTCCACGAAACTCCGGGAAGATTGAAATCGCCAAACAACAAGACTGTTTAACAATTTTTAGGGCTGATGAAACTGATTGATGATAAGAAGTGAACAAGTCACGCTCAAGTACTCGATCCGGGGTATCTACCAGACATAGAGAAATAACGTGCGATCGCCTAGTTTGATCCATGTCCAGACCTGTTCGAGACTCAACCAAGCGAGATCTTCCAATGCTTTTGTTTTGAACTTCGAATTAACAGCCACAAGAACGCCCCCATTCGTGGCTGTTATTAAAAATAACACGGCTGTTATTAGTCCTTGAACAATCGCTCGAGTTGTTTTTTTTTTGGTTTTATGATTTTAGTTGACCTGCTGGATTTCCACCTCTCTACCGTCAAAAAAGTACTGAAAATGGTAGAAAATGCTGCCGAGCTAATAAGAATAGGAGGATCATCCCAGGTCATATGCAACTGGCAATCCGTAATGACGAGAAAATAAACAAACAGGCCGGGTGTCAGTATTGCTTCACATCAATGACGCTTCTTAGCGCCCCAAAATCATTTGATTAGAGTAGTTAATATTTTTCTGCCATATTGCGGATAGTGGTAAAAACTACCTAACATATTTGCTGTTGTATTCTCGCTTTTGTTCATAGGATATGGATTCAACAAGGCTCTACATTTTTCAATAATACAACTTTTTTGTTAGGGAATTAGAATAACGATGTCCATTGATGTGAACTTTTATAACATAATGGTACAATAGTTGGCATTACAAAATCGCATTTTTTGCATTTTTGTAGCATAGCTACTTTTCAATCGATTGTTGCAAAAATAAAAAAAACTATTGAAATCTGACCGAGTCTAAATCATTTTAAATTTGACAATTTTCGTGACGCTTTCAAAGTTCTGATTTGAATTTTGCACCTCTCTCTCATGATGTTGCCGTAGAAGTAATTCTACATCAAAAATATCTCCATGTGTTTTTCCTAACTTAAAACCCTCTGATCCGGTTGAAATGACATTTAAGTTACTTTATGTTTCTTTAAAATTACTTAAAATTAATATCCCGCTAAAAGTCTTTACCTATACCCGGACGTTCTGTTAATACCCGGACGTTTTGTTACCACAAACGTCCTTGATTTCATTCCAACTTGCATAACCCCATTAAACAGATTTTTTTTTGAAAATTTTTCAGATCTTTTGCTCGGCGAAACACTTGTGCAGTGGTGCGCATGCATTTTTGAATCAATTCATTTCTTGGCTAAGCTTCTACTTGTTTAAACGAACACTACATGTAAAGCACCTCTGGAGTACCGCAAGACAGTAATATGGTGTTGGTTCTTTCTCGCTCTATTTCAACGACGGGGTATTTTTATTAGGTGCTGGATATAAGGTAGCTGATGATCTGAAACTGTATTTCGTGCGGTTCAATGATAATTGCCGTGATTTACAGAGACTGTTGGGTGTTTTAATAAGTCGGTGTCGGAAACTGATTCATAGTTAGAGTTGCGAAATGCCAAGCCATGACGTTCCATTGCACTACGAAGCCTATTTCGCTCGTTTCGGAGATTGATAGATATGTACTCAAAAAACAAATCTGTGTTTTGCTATTTGAAAGTATTCATTTGAATGCATTAACTTGAAATAAACAATTATTCTAAAAATCATAGAATAATAGATTTCTCAAAAGCCTCAAATTTGTTTTCTTACAATTTGTTAGTCGATTGTTGATCCCAGTGGTTCTGTGGTTAGCGATGTCGGTCGGTTAGCTCTCCCACACGGTTGTGATGTCGGGTTCGATTCCCGATCAGGTCGAGGATCTTTTCGAGCTGGAAATTTTCTCGACTCAGTACTGGGGCACGGTGTATCGTTGTACTTAACCTACAACATGCAAAATGTGCCAAAACATTATCGATAACGAATTCTTTCAACTAATCTAGTTGATCGAGACCGCTATTAGCTTTTCAGGCTAGCGTGCGCGATATTGTTATTGTTAGTCACAAAAACAATATGATTTTTGAAAATTTCTGAAAGAAAATGCCGTAAACAATTAACTGTTTATTAATTTCTGTGATTTCATTGATCATTACCAAATATCAGAAATTTATAATAAAATCTTCTTTCTATAATAAATAATAAAAATGGATATCGAGATTTCTATTACAATTCTATTGCATGCATGCTATTCTAACAATTATTCGTACTAACCAAGTAATCTTAAAAACATTGTACCGCACTGGTAGGTGAACGAAACCAAGGTATCTATATGGTGTCTAAATATGTTGCAATTTTGCTTCGTTCGTTTACGCGGTAAGTTCCCGCAATCCACGGGGAGTCGTGTGAATTTTGTTAGAATGCTACCGGCCTCAGAAGTGCTGCAAATTTGCAAGGTGTTTTTTTATTTCTTTCCTTTTTTATTTGCTCACCATACCGGCTGCATTTATTCCCTGTACACAAGGCATCGAGTGCAACCGACAGGTTCAGGTGTAGCCGCTCCCGAAACCGAGGCTATTGATCGACTTCACCATAGCGTAACTGTTTATGATCGATTATTATGTCTGAAGGTCTTCCTTCATCCGGTAGTTTTTCCCCCTTCGTTTTGTTGATGGTTTGCCATCGGCGGTTGGTGGTTGAACGAACCGCACCGCAATCCTGCGTATTTATGCGCTGATGGGTAAGGGCCTCGTTGTTTCCAATAGAGAGGCTTGAGCTGTGGCTACCTGTTACTTTAATTTATATCACGTTTTCGGCGCGGTAAATTATAGCTATTCGTCGAAAATAAACTTTTTACCTGCCGGTTACTGTACTAAGTCACAATTCCCACGGCGATTTTTGTTTTGCCTAATTCAGTTCATTTTTAAGTGTTTGGAATGTTCTTACTTTGTAATGACGGAGAAACAGCACGTAATTGAACGTTCCCATTAGCAAAACGTGATTTGCTCCGGCAATAGCCTGGATGTTACGAATCAACGTTAAGTGTACCTCGTTGACATATCAATTATGCCAATTATTACACGATTTAGAACCACTCGTTAACTATTGGACCACAGGGAAAACACAGAAAAGCAATTCTATTTTTTCCGGTACCTGCCTTTGGCTATCTATTAGCACTTAGCGTGCAGTAATAAATATGTTGCGCTGTCGCTCCCCAAGGCTCGTCAGTTCGACGCATGTGTCAAATTAAACCAATTTTTTTTTTGCTACTGGTTATGCTTCATTGAATTACATTTTAAAGCAAAACAGTGAAAATTCTCTTAATTGTTTTTAAATAGAACAGTGTGTATTTTTTGTAAACTTAAACGATGTATTTACTAGAGTTATAAGATCACCACGAAACTGAAGCAAATATCAGATTACTTAATAGACCCAAAAAAATACCAGTCCCAACATGTTGAATTATATGATTTATTTTATTTATTAAAAAACAAAACAATTCGTTTCATGTTGTAGAACCAGCTACCAACTTTATGCCACTTCGAACGTATGAGTTTCTCTCATGATACTGTAAGTATATGGCTACCCTGTATCAACCATCGAGGTAGAACCGGAACGCACCGGCCGTCGTCGTGCGTTGCGCTATGGGAATCTTCTTGGCATCGACTCGAAGAGCTGGTTGATTGATAAAGCCGCTGGCATCACATCAAAGAAAGGAAGAAAAAATGACCGAAGATATTCTCTCTGGGTTCGGCATGCTTCCTCAAGTGCGATCACTGGACGTGTGATTAAATGGCAATAATTGTAATCATCGATAATTGTCATGGTTTTGCTCTTATTAACCAGTGCTGAGTTATTTTGATTTTCCGAAAGATTTTACGTCCTCCGTCACTGCGTTGCGTGCGGCACACCAGCGGCGATATTTTTTGTCGGCTTTATTGATCTACTTTGACTGCGTTGATATCATCGCAGCATCGGGAAAATAGATAATTGAATAATGGCAAATGTCGTTAATCTGTGTTCATCACTGTTGTCTTGTTTTCGACAAAAAAAATACATATTCGCGATTTAAGTTGTAATTGCTGTGGATTTGCAACCCAATCCGTCTACCAGTGCGATCCTTGTTATATGATCGAAAATAACTGAGAAAACTTGATACAAAACCATGATAACTTTTTATTTTTGCTTTTACTATATGCTAAAATCTGATTCACATGAAAATAAAACATCAAACAGCTGAAATCAAAAATATTTAATAAAAAAAATGTTTATGAAATAGTGTTTATTAACCTATTCCCCAAACTTGTGCCATGATGATTAACATTACTTTACATTGTGAGGAAACTAGTGAAAAGATAAGTAAAAATGAACGAAGTATTAGGTAACCTCCTAACTCACTTCGGTTTATAATATGAAGATGATTTAATATTTTTGTCTTTTGAATCAGTTAGGTGATAATCTTATCCACAAAATAAATCAGCTGAATCCCCATTTTGTCTCCATTAACTAACTATGATATTAGAAAAAAATAAATATGCAACAGTTCTTGTTCTTACTTTGTAAGAGAAACACTGTACTTGGTTCCGCGTTAAAATTAAATTATAGTTAAAGATAAATTTGATTTATTTATTTTTTATTGACTATATAGGTACGTGAAGTTGACATGTGTTAGCAAAATTTGTTCAATAATTGGTATAAAACTCCAATCGAATTGACTGCATGAACAAATCCAAAAATTTACATAAATATCAATTTTCAATACGAATTTGCGAATAATGAGAACGTGCTTGTTCTTACAGCTTTATTCAGTTCCACGTTTTTCGAGCAAAGTTAATACCTACGCATCCTCACGGTACTTCGAAGGCACTTTACTCGATCGGCTTCTCCTTTCTTTTCGTTCCGGCTGAATTGATGTTTTTCCCTTAGAATTGGCCGTACAAATCGATATTTTACGCCGGTACACGAGAACGTTCTTGAGAAATTAATTATCTCCACGATTATCGCGGGCATCGCGCTTCGCTAACAGCACCACGTGTACTACCGGTCTCGTAAAGAAGGAAACATTCCACGCGAGTAATTTAAAGATTTTTTTCGGTGCCTTTATTAAATAGACCACCACCACCACTGCCGGGGGAATCAAGTTTAATAGATCTCGGCGACCGAGACTCAGCCTCCGCAGCATCAGCCCCGTAGCAGTGTGACCAATGTCTCCGTGGGATCGAATCGATGGGAAAGCCAGCAGAATCACCACCAAAGCCGACGCGTTTTCAATCGAATCATTCTCGGTCGGTTATCTCCCTTTGGTAATTTCATAATGCGATGATCGATCTCTGGATGTTTTTCCGATCTTTTGCTGCCAGCTGGAATTATGGGAGAATGTTATTAGGTGGAGCTCAGGCAATGTGAACGGGAACTAAGTGACGATTCCGGAAGTGCTCTTGTTCTCATAGAGCGCTACAAGGTGCGGAGAAGCGTAAAGAAAACGCAAAAGATAATACATCTCAAAAGTAAACATGTACGGCAACGGTAATAAATGCTGGAACAATTACTTTTGGGAAATTTTGAATCGTCTTTTCTGAACGAGCAAATGATTCTGCATGGATGCATCTCGGGGAAAGATCAGCTTGCCTGAAGTGATTATAAAAACCTTCTAGGTAATTTAAAAACAAAATGCAGCTTTCGCGTGTTTCTTTTTTAATTTATTCGATAAAGTGTTAAACAACTAAATAACATCAAATTGAATCTATCAATATCCCTATTGAATACAATCCTAGCGAATGGAACGCATAACAAATGTAGAAGCCTTGAGGAATACGATGACGATGTAAAGGCGTAAAACTTCACATCCTAAGGCACTGGAAAATACTCCCAAGGAACCTTCATCATAAATTCCATCAATCCATCGTGACACAGATAAAATCCATCGTCCAAACTGAATTCAATTTGCTTACGTTTTCTATACATGCCTACGGATATGTATTCGCAATATCCTGCTATCTTTCTCAAACCAGCAAACATCGTTCGAAACCTAGGTGTTTCCAATCATGACATGGTGCGCATACAAGTCTCGGCTGTATGCAGACCACGAACATAGCGGCGAATCCCTGTTGTGAAAAATCTTTACGTCGTGTACATCCCTTCGTCTCGCCATTTCGCTTGGTTGAACAAAAATTGGTGGCAACGATGAAGGTTGCAGAGAAAAGGTGTACAAAAAAAACAACAGGATGAAATGTACCTGTCTGCACCATAGTTCAATCATACGCGTCCGTGTTGTAATAATCCACAAAATATCATCAATTAGTAGGGCTATCAATTGGTACTATACAGAGTGCCAAATTCAGATTTGCATGTAGTGTTAAGGTTTATTAGAGAGAAATCCCACAGAAAAATTTCGTAGTTCAATAACTTGAATGCAACTTCGTGTACATTATTACAGCTATTTTAAAGTTAATTTAGTTAAATTTACTACTCAACATTCAAATAACATGCATAGTTTTAATTTTCGTTAAAAATTTGTTTTATACTAAGACATCCATAATCCACATTTCATTTTTTCTCTGTAGAAGGGTTTTTATTGTACAGTTACGTTTTTTTACGCGGGGATACGTATGAAACCGTGCGAAAAATAGACTAAATTCAGTTGGAAAAATAGCGTAGGAAATCGTCCAAAAACGTTCGACCTTTGACCAATTATAATAGTGGTCAATCTAAAGGCCAAAATGCAATGTTATAAATTTCCAGTATTTACCCCAAAAGATGTTTTTTTAAAGTGGTATATGATTACTATTGTCCTAAAACGGAAAATGTGATTGGAATGAGGTCGTACCGTTTTTAGTTATTGGAAAAAGCAAACCGCGTAAAAAACTTGACTGTTATTATCAGAAGATGATATTATGCTAATTCCATTTCAAAGCACTGTGTAGTTTAGCGAGAGAAGTTTTGCTGGCATTTCCATTTCATAGCTCTTCATAATCCCACTCTTAAGATTAATGTACAAAACATTTTCCATACATTTTAAAGTAGATCTTATGCAATGAAATACTAATTGGGATTTTTCTCTAAATGAATAAACATTTTTTGGCTTACATCAAAGGAGAATCAAACTCACGAACTAGTACTTTTAAATTCGAAGAGAGAAAAAATTATGTGTAAACATATATTATAAGTGAAGGAAAAATGGTACTTTCGAAATTATTGTATTTTTCACAAAAAATGGTGCCATCAAACTAAAAATTATTTCTCATTTTTCATATTGCTAAGAAACCTGCATAACCAGTTAATCAAAAAACTATTACACTGATCAACTCAAGTGTGGCCTCAGAGCTCAAACTGGGAAAAATGAAAGATTATTTCTTTTTAACCATTCCTGTGAATTTTGATGCCCCTAGCTACCAACATTTTTTCAGAAACTTGAATTAGTTTACTCGTAAATATAACGCTGAAGCGACGAACCCGGCGAGCAACAGCACTTTGACGTAAGTTGACGCATTTTGACAATAGTTAGAGGTACCAAATTTTACAGGAAAGGTTAAAAAGCTATAATCTGCCTAAGACAACTATTTTTAGATTTAGGGGAGTTTTTTTTTTTACTTTTGTCGACGAGTGTTTTTAAAACATGTTAATCTTGCCAGATCCAGTAACTACTGGGGGGAATACATGATGATAGAATTCACACGCCAAACAACAAATTAGTGGCAAGCGAAATGTCACTGATTCGAATGAAACTTCGCTGATATACCGCAAAGTTCAATAATCATATTATTTTTCTTTTGAATGAACCAGGCTTCTGAAAATGACTGTGAGACAGTGACAGCAAATTTTAAACAAATTCGGCTCTTATTGTACTGCACAGGTCTCCATGCTCCACGTACGTTTGGTACATAACCCGAAAGCCTCTGACGACAGCGCACACATGCAATGCCAAACGGGCTGTTATTTTTCATCTCCTTATGTCTGTTGGTTCTTCCAAACTGTCGCTTATGACAGCCTATAATCTCCGAAATGCTTCGGCACGAATCCGAGCGGGATGACAGGTTATTTTGATTTTCGAAAGTAAGGCCGATACTATAATGAAAGCGAAAAAGTTCAAAACACGTTTTTCTCACGTGGGGAATAACAACTACAATATAAACACATACGGAACGGTTTGCTTCATATTCACTATGTAACCAGCCTAAACAAAAAAAAAAGAAAAGAAGGAGAGTAAGTCGATGACAGCCGCAGCCGACAGCGCAAGCAAAGCCACCAGGACATCCTCAAAATGAACAAACTAGTCTGTCATGTTCGAATGAACGAAATACATGCGCAAGAACGAGCTGTCGTATGCAACATAAGACAGTTTCGTTGCCTTGTGTAGGCTTCAGCTGTATGTGAGCTCTCATGATTCAAACGACTGTTGGGGTAAAAAGAAAAGAGAGTCGTCAGTATAGTATCGTAGCACAGTCTTTTTCCGAAGCCTGGAAAGAACATTTTCAGAAAATAAAGAATATGTTATCAGTAATCATACTGATTAGGTAGAGGCCTATAGTTGACCGTATATACATATTGAGGATCAGAGGCAGCTTCTTCAATTACAGCCTTATTAACGTGTACGCGCCGTCAAACGATAAAACTGACGACGTTAAGGAAGCGTTCTTTGAGTTCCTTGAGAAAACATATAGAGAGTGTTCACAACACGACATAAAAATCGTCATCGAAGACACAAACGCACAAGTCGAACGAGAGGAGTTCTTTCGTCCCGTTACTGGTAGGGAAAGCTTTCACTTCACCGCCAACGACAACGGCTAAAGGTTAGTGAATTTCGCTGCGGCCAGGATTATGACCATCTGTAGTAGGTACCCACTTTGCACGTCTGAACATTCGGAAGCACATCTGGAGATACTCCAATGAAGAGACCTGCTCCCAAATCGACCACATGCTGATCGACGGCCGGCACTTTTCAGACGTCAAATCGGATCACTATCTCGTATCTCAATTGTGATCGGCGAGGAAGATACGTCTGGACATTCAGAAGGTATCAGTGGAAGGAGTTGCTGCAGAGTATACTCGGAAAGTTGATAGACGGATCGGTGAACCAGCTAGAGTAAACCTGAACGAGCAGTGGAAGCACATCCATGATGAGGTCAGCGACACAGTGGTTCGATACTCAGTGTCTAGAAGTGACGGATGAGAAGAACCGGGACAACGCCAATACGTTAGTGGTAGCTAGTCGAATGACGCGTCAGATACCGGGAGACAAGAGTTACCGGGAAGGAGCTTCACCGCCGTAAGAAACGTAGGCACTATGGTCGCGTCCTCACGAAGGCGGAGAATTGCTTCACCAGGCACGACACGAGGAGCTTCTGTAGAACGATTAACGGAATCACGAACTTGATCGTGCCAGTACCTGTCATGTGTAATGACAGGGAGGGGAACCTGATTACCTATAAATCGCAGGCGGTCAGGCTTTGGAAGCAACATTTTAAGGTGGTGTTGAACGGTGAGGAGGATAGAAGAGTCGTCGAGGGGAACAGGATAGAAATTGAGGTGGACGGACAAGCTGTGAGGGTTGACCAACATTGGACGAGGTGAAGAATGCATGCAAAGAGCTGACGAACTACAAAGCCGTTGGGAAATACGGCTTACCGGCCGAACTTTTCAAAGTAGGGAGCAAGCGGCTGTGCAATGCAATTAACCAGATAACCAGATTATCCTAACTACCTACGGACTGGTTGAAAGGACTCATATGCTCTATCTACAAAAAGGGACCTAGACTCGACTGTAGTAATTATCGAGGCATAACCCTCCTCAATTCCGCTTATGAAATTCTCACCCGTATCCTGTTCCAGCGACTGAGGCCGTTGCAGGAAGCCTTTGTTGGAGAATACCAATGCGGTTTCCGAGCGAAACGATCTACAACGGACCAGTTGTTCACCTAGAGACAGATCCGCGACAAGTTTCGAGAACACAACTTGCAGACACATCGTCAATTTATAGACTTTAAGGCGGCGTACGATACAGTGAAACGCAACGAGCTGCGGCAAATTATGCTTGAACATGGTTTTCCAATAAAACTAATTAAACTGTTACGTGCGACGCTTGACAGTTTCACACAGCGTCTGGACAGCGGGATAGTTTTCGAACGCGTTTGTGACTTTGAATGGTCTGAAGCAAGATGGCGGGCTCTCGAACTTGCTTCACAACATAGCTTTAGAAGATACCATCATCACGAAGTCTCACATGCTTCGGGCTTCGCGGACGTCATTGATATCATTCGTGTTAACCGTACAGCTGTTGAGGATGGCATTATGGCTCTCAGGAAGTAAGCTGCGAGAATTGGACTCACCATAAACACTGCCAAAACGATGTACATAGTGGCTGGCAGAGAACGTTGTAGTTCTGTGGCTGTTGGTGCCACGGTTGAGATGGATGGGGATACTTTCGAAATGGTCGACAAATTGGTTTATCTTGGTACACTCGTGATATGTGACAACGAGGTGAGCCGCGAAGTAAAAAAATGGATTGCGGCAGCGAATAGGGCTTATTACGGGTTGCGTAGCCAGCTTAGATCTCGTGGCCTACAGATCCGTACGAAATTTGCGCTGTACATGACTCTGATCCTCCCGGTGGCGCTCTACGGACATTAATCGTGGACGTAAAGGAGGCCGATCGACGAGCGCTTGTGGTCTTTGAGCATAGTATCTTGCGGTCAATACTCGGAGGCAAACTAGTAAATGAGGTGTGGCGCTGGTGCATGAAAAACGAGCTATACAAAGTATACAAATACACTGATATTGTCAAGCTGATGAACACGGCAGGTTACAATGGGCTGGCCACGTAGCACGGATGGCGGATGAGCGACCGGCAAAGATAATATTTAGCAGAGAACCGGATAGAGGCCGACGACTTCGAGGCAGACCTTGCATGCGCTGAATGTGTGCTGTCGACGAGAATGCCACAGCGAAGGATGTGAAGGAAGAAGAGTATCGGCAAAACGGCTATAATTCAGCCTGTAAATAAAATTTTTCATGAACAAATAATTTTAAGATTGTATTTTCAGAAAGCTATTACTATAATGTAAAAAAATCGCGACGCTCCTATAAAATAATACAAACCATCCTATTTTTTGTGGATCAAAGAAATATATAAGTCATATAAATATAAACCATCCCAAATCCCATCTTTTGTTTTTCATTTCTCGATCGAGGACTTTTTATAAAAGTTGCGATATAACTTAAGTTTCATTGAAAATAAAATCTACTCTTTCTTTTCAAATTAAAAACTTAGAGTTAATTTTCAGTTTAGTCAGAAATAACGATGTGTATTTTTTACAAGGCATTGATTCCCTACAACTCATCAGACAGTTTTTCTATACAACCAACGGTTTCTGAGCTACAATGCTTTGAACAAACCCTATGCCAAAATGCATACAACAACAAAACAACAACAATAGCACACGCTAGCCTGGAAGGCTAATAGCGGTCCGATCAACTAGATTAGTTGAGAGAATTCGTTATCGATCTTGTTTTTGGCACATTATGCATGTTGTAGGATAAGTACAACGATACACCGTGCCCCAGTGCTGAGTCGAGAAATTTTCCAGCTCGAAAAGACCCTCGACCTGATCGGGAATCGAACCCGACATCAGCCGACCGACTTCGCTAACCACAGAACCACAGAGACCACTAAATTCATACGCCTTTCTTTAGAATTACTCTCGATTCTTAATAATTTCTCATTTAGTTTTGATATCTACAAGATTATATCATACCTAACAAGTAAAATACATTTTTGTTCCATTTAATTATTGGTAAATGAACTACATTTCAATGACAGTAAATAATCAATTATTCCAGAACAACAGAAAAAAACCTACAATAGTATAATATCGAATGATCGAAGTTTATTTTTTGCCTTTCTCCTAGAAAGGTATAGCAATCATTTGCAATACCGAAGGTATAAAAGTGCTCCAAAGGGCCAAATGGCATATATCACTCGACTCAGTTCGACGAGCTGAGCATTTTCTGTATATATATATATATATATATATATATATATATATATATATATATATATATATATATATATATATATATATATATTTCCTTTTTGCTCCAAAAATAAGCTATGAAAATTTCAAGTAGATCCGAGTTCATTTAATCGACCCACAAAACGCTTATATTTAAAATAAATAGTTTCTCATAAAAACTGTTGTTTTTTGTTTTTTTTTTTAAGTTTTTTGCCTTAGTTTCTTAAAATATCTGTATATTTTTGGTCGAAATGCTCTTCATTTATAAAATCATATCATTAGGGACATTGACATATTACATAACGCTAAATTATAGCAATTTTGAACACTTCCCACCCCTGAATAACGCAATTTTGCATGGGGGCCTCGCGCAATGGAACTCTTCGTTGAATATCCCTTTCTTCTTAGTACGTTGCGTAATAAATGAATGACCTCTCATATTCGTTAGTGGTTTTGAAACTGCCATTCAGTGATTATATCCCTAATCATACTTCATTGCAGCAACTGCGTGAAGTGAAGTTTATTAAAATTATTAAGAACTTTTTGTATGGATTTATTGTTACTTTTAGTATTATTATTATTATTATTTTTATGAAACAGTTCAGCACTAGTGATCTGAATGCACTAAGATGGTGAATTTTATCAAATACGGTCGGTAGATCTCCTGAATAGCAATTCTCAAGAGTTTCGATGAAAGTGCAAAGTTCTGGGGCGCGCTTTGAATGGATTCAAGCTACGGCAAAAATATCGCCTAAGAAGTTCATAATACGCTAGTGGATTGAAATATTTCGGAAAAGGTTTGGAAACTAACCAATATTACTTGTCCTCTTCATTTCTATGAAATTTTGTGCAAATTATATTACATGGCAAAAGCATAGGACCTTAAACAATTTTATTTAACCGTTTTACAAGAGCATCAAACGAAATCAACTCATTCACAGCCAATCAACTCACTCACAGCTTTAATGATCCAAAAGTTTTGATCATTGACCATAAATTGCATTGAAGACATGTCCCTGTTGGTAGTCAAACTTCACATTCAGGTGGTTGTCGGATGTACGAGTGCTGTTTAATGTATTAATCAAATTATGAGTTTTCTACGTGATTCTTTCGCTTATGCCGAAATTGATAGTCATCTCAGATGCTGTAACTGAAAAGTTGTAGAATCGCTGATGATTTTTAACCCCAGAATAAGTTGGATTGGCTTGATATCCCGTTTAAAATTGAACAAAAAATGATCAGGCGATTAAAAGTGAATGGTCCTTTAGGTGAAATGGTATTGAAACCACAAACCGCCAATTTCGAATCACCACTTCGAATTTTTAGAAGCACAAGACTCGGAAATAAATAATGCATTCCTTGTGAAAACGCTATTTTATGTTGTCTTCACCGCAGCAAACATGAAATGCGTTTTCACAGGTGACGCATTAACTGTTACCGAGTCTGGTGCCTTTGAAAATTCAAAATGGTGGCTGGAAGTCGGCCATTTTTGGTTTTAATACCTAATGTTAAATTTATGAAAAATTCTAACCGTGTTTCAACACATAATTAAACGAATTGCAGTTTATATTGCATGTTGTTGATTTATACCGAAAAATGCATACCTCATTCAAAATACGAACTTTTTAACAAACAACAAAAGTTATAGATTTTTTTAAACTTAAATTAGGGTAATAATATAACTGTTTTATGAAAATACAAGTGCATTTTAATAAGTTTATCGAGAGAAATATGTTGAAAAAAAAAGAAAAAAACTCCGTACAATTTTCATGTAAATCGATTTCTCAAATATAATCCATTTGTGCGTCCATAAAATAAACTCCAATCAACTTCAAACTTTCGTGGCTTACGGTAGAGGCCAAAAGGAAACTTTTTCAGCCCGGCGCTCATCAAGATTGATAGTTTCAAAAACGGCCATATAAAATAGGGCCACTCTAATATATATATATATATATATATATATATATATATATATATATATATATATATATATATATATATATATATATATATATATATATATATATATATATATATATATATATATATATATATATATATATATATATATATATATATATATATATATATATGTATATATATATATATATATATATATATATATATATATATATATATATATATATATATATATATATATATATATATATATATATATATATATATATAT